>NW_026601051.1:0-84417 GCF_029448725.1 Salvelinus fontinalis
ACTGATGTGAGAGCAGAGAGAGAGACAGAGAGAGAGACAGAGAGAGAGACAGAGAGAGAGAGAGAGAGAGACAGAGAGAGAGACAGAGAGAGAGACAGAGAGAGAGACAGAGAGAGAGACAGAGAGAGAGAGAGAGAGAGAGACAGAGAGAGAGAGAGAGAGAGAGAGAGAGAGAGAGAGAGAGAGAGAGAGAGAGAGAGAGAGAGAGAGAGAGAGAGACCAATAGTGAGATAAACTGATGAGTGTAGGTGTCTGCAAGGGCCGGTTAATATATTCTGCATGGTGGAAGTGTAACTGATGTGTCCCCATGGTGTTCAACCCAGACTGTGAGGGACAACGGAGGACACGGTGCTGGGCGGCATTTAGATCATTACGACTCTGACAAACATGCCACTCATCCCATTTAGACAGAAACCTGGAGATGCCACCTGGGCCTGTACTCATAAAGCGTCTCAGAAGAGGAGTCACGATCTAGTGTCTACTGTAGGATCAGGTCCGGCCTTTTATTCATTCTGATTTAAAAAGCTAAATTGATACTGGATCTGCATTCTGCTCTACGGGCCTTGATGCCCTCCTCCCCCACCCCCTTCACAGATCCGACATGGGGATAGTGTGGAGGGGAGGGGGAGCCATCTCTCCACTGAGAATGACAGTCTGTCAGAGGGAGAGAGGGAGAGACTACAGGACAGAGGGGAGAGCAGAGGGCACATTCACACCGGCGCTGCTCTGCAAATGGATCCCTTAAAGCCAGAATCCTTCATTTAAACAATAACAAGACACCCCGCCTGTGTTTAGGTGAAAAGGGATGGGCCTGGAGAAATGTAACAACTCTCAGATTCATAGACAGAACTATAGATGCAAGGACTGACTATACATTATATAAAATGATAGTTTTAATGTTAAGAGGCTATGCAGTTTACAAACAGAATATAACAAGCTTATATTATATACACAGGCAGTTAGCTTTCCTAAGGCTAGCTTTTTCCAGCAGAAATTTGCATCCTGCAGCACAAACTCAAAACAGTTCTGGGACACTAAAGTCCATGGAGAATAAGAGCACCTCCTCCCAGCTGCCCACTGCACTGAGGATAGGAAACACTGTCACCACCGATAAATCCATTATAATTGAGAATTTCATTTTTCTACGGCTGGCCATGTTATCCACCTGGCTACCCATACCCCAATCAACAGCCCTGCACTCCCCATAGCATCTCACCCAAGCCTCCCCCATTTCTCCTTCACCCAAATCCAGATAGCTGATGTTCTTAAAGAACTGCAAAAACTGGACCCCTACAAATCAGCCGAAATTGTTGCAACCCCTATTACTAGCCTGTTCAACCTCTCTTTCATATCGTCTGAGATTCCCAAAGATTGGACAGCTGCCGCGGTCATCCCCCTCTTCAAAAGGTGGAGACACTCTAGACCCAAATTGCTACAGACCTATATCTATCCTACCCTGCTTTTCTAAGGTCTTCGAAAGCAAAGTTAACAAACAGATCACCGACCATTTAGAATCCCACCATACCTTCTCCGCTATGCAATCTGGTTTCAGAGCTGGTCATGGGTGCACCACAGCCACGCTCAAGGTCCTAAACGATATCTTAACCGCCATCGATAAGAGACATTACTGTGCAGCCGTATTCATCGACTAGGCCAAGGCTTTCGATTCTGTCAATCACCACATTCTTATTGGAAGACTCAACAGCCTTGGTTTCTCAAATGACTGCCTCGCCTGGTTCACCAACTACTTCTCTGATCGAGTTCAGTGTGTCAAATCGGAGGGCCTGTTGTCCGGACCTCTGGCAGTCTCTATGGGGGTGCCACAGGGTTCAATTCTCGGGCCGACTCTCTTCTCTGTATACATCCATGATGTGGCTCTTGCTGCTGGTGATTCTCTGAACCACCTCTACGCAATTCCTACATTCTGTATACTTCTGGCCTTTCATTGGACACTGTTAACTAACATCCAGACGAGCTTCAATGCCATACAACTCTCCTTCCCTGGCCTCCAACTGCTCTTAAATGCAAGTAAAACTAAGTGCATGTTCTTCAACCGATCACTGCCCGCACCTGCCCGCCCGTCCAGCATCATCACTCTGGACGGTTCTGACCAAGAATGTGTGGACAACTACAAATACCTAGGTGTCTGGCTAGACTGTAAACTCTCCTTTCAGACTCACATTAAGCTTTTCCAATCCAAAATTAAATCTAGAATCGGCTTCCTATTTCGCAACAAAGCATCCTTCACTCATGCTGCCAAACATACCCTCGTAAAACTGACCATCCTACCGATCCTCGACTTCGGCGATGTCATCTATAAAATAGCCTCCAACACTCTACTCAGCAAATTAGATGCAGTCTATCACAGTGCCATCCGTTTTGTCACCAAAGCCCCATACACTACCCACCACTGCAACCTGTATGCTCTCGTTGGCTGGCCATCGCTTCATACTCGTCGCCAAACCCACTGGCTACAGGTTATCTACAAGTCTCTGCTAGGTAAAGCCCCGCCTTGTCTCAGCTCACTGGTCACCATAGCAGCACCCACCCATAGCACGCGCTCCAGGTATATTTCCCTGGTCACCCCCAAAGCCAATTCCTACTTTGGCCGCCTTTCCTTCCAGTTCTCTGCTGCCAATGACTGGAACGAACTGTAAAAATCACTGAAGCTGGAGACCCATATCTCCCTCACTAACTTTAAGCACCAGCTGTCAGAGCAGCTCACAGATCACTGCATCCAACTACCTCATCCCCATACTGTATTTATCTTGCTCCTTTGCACCCCAGTATCTCTACTTGCACATTCATCTTCTGCACATCTACCATTCCAGTGTCTAATTGCTATATTGTAATTACTTCGCCACCATGGCCTATTTATTGCCTTACCCCCCTTATCTTACCTCATTTGCACTCACTGTATATAGACTTTTATTTTTTCTATTGTATTATTGATTGTATGTTTGTTTATTCCATGTGTAACTCTGTGTTGTTGTATGTGTCGAACTGCTGTGCTTTATCTTGGCCAGGTCGCAATTGTAACTGAGAACTAGTTCTCAACTAGCCTACTAGCCTGGTTAATAAAGGTGAAATAAAATAAAATAAATATTTTGCGTTCTGATGTGGTATGACAGTTGAACTAAGCTCATGTGGCATTTATAAGTTATATTCCTCAGCAATCAATGACTACATATCATTCATTTATACGTCAAAAAAATGGATGAAGCAACTAGGGACTCCAGATTTAATGTAATGACCAGTTAGTTTGACAGACTGGACCATGTCAAAGTAAATCACTACTCTGTGCAGCCATAAAGAGTAATTCCCTTAGTGGTCACATGGCTCAGGGCAGGAAATGCATTATGTGCAAACACTGAGTGTACACAAACAAATCACAAATGGGGAATGGGACAGAGTGGCCCATTTGTTT
Organism: Salvelinus fontinalis; assembly: GCF_029448725.1. Classification (NCBI taxonomy): domain Eukaryota; kingdom Metazoa; phylum Chordata; class Actinopteri; order Salmoniformes; family Salmonidae; genus Salvelinus; species Salvelinus fontinalis. Next base: position 3,428 of record NW_026601051.1, read on the forward strand.
CCTAAAACACTGAGTGGACAAACTGGATTGAGAAAGAGTGAGAGAGAAGTTCATCTATGATCCACAGTAAACGCAGTCTACTGTGGCCAGGGCAATCAATCAGTGATTTTCCGTCAATATCGACCCATGTCTATTTTCCCCCCGGGGGAGGCAAGCTTACATTTGGCCTTTAGCGAGTGTTTTGTGTAGTAGTCTGCTGAGGAGATACGATCTGCTTGGTTAAATTAAACAGTGGCAGCCATAAGAGCAGAGAGCCGTGTGTAAAAGACATTCCTAGAGGCCCATGTCCCGAGAGTAAAAATAACCTACTGTAAATATCACACCACCACACCTCACATTGGACTTCTGGAGTAAACAAGGAGAGTAGCGGACTGGTGATGGAGCAGGGCTGGAAACCAGGGTCATATTCATTAGAGCCCACGTATCAAGATGTTTTGCAACTGAAACAAGCCTTAATTACTGGGCAAGTTCAGGTTAACTTCAGACCGGGCCGTTTTTTCCACGTCTCGTTTAGTATCTTTGGTAACTGGTGAATACGGCCCAGCTAATGGCCTTACTCAACTTCCACCTTCACAGACACACACGGCTACGTCAATAACCAACTCCTAGCCTTGCATAGCCATAGAGGCTACATCAACCCTCACAAACAACAAAAACAAAACAGCTGTCTCTTGAATCAAAATGGCTCTTATTTCCACACAAACAAGGTGGGAATATCCCTGACAGGCTCCAGCTCTGTTCCCATGAACCAACTCAGGCAGGCCTCATCAATACCCTATGAAGCAACAGGCCCGGAGACAGGCTCGCAGGAACACCCTCCCTCTCTTGCTCTTGAAAATGTACAGAAAGAAGTATTATGCTTACAGAAAGGTGGGTTCAGATTCAGAATAGAGAAAGATGTATTACAGTTCTAAGAATGTGTGTTGGGTTCACTGAGAGGTCAATAACTCCGTATGCTATAGATAAGCCTGCCGATCTGATTCTGGGGATCCCCCTGGTATCCCTAGTTTTCATTGGCTGCATGTTGCCTTTGGCCTGACTCCAGACTTGCACAGAGCTGATGAGCGGTGCAGGAGATTAGTCTTTGTTTTGACTCCAAGCCTGCATCAGAGACCTAGTTTTAAAGCCCTTCTCCGTGAGGATGCGTCCTGGGATAACGCAGAGCACCATGGGCTCTGGGTTCCATCCAAACAGGCAGTAGAGGTTCAGCCTCACTGCACAGACAGGCCACACAGTCTGACGGCTGCTGTATCGCTCGCCATGCACTGCTGAGCACTGAGCATTACGCACAAAGACCAGTGTTGTACTGAAGGAGCAGGCTGGCTGGCTGGCTGGCTGGCTGGCTGGAGGGTGATGACTAGGGCTGGTCGATACATCGCAAATACCTGTATCGATTTTTACAATACCGTCTATAACGATACTTCACTGTCAGTTTTGGTTGAGTCCCAAACCATCAGAATGGAGAAAGCCCTTTCAAATCAGAATTCATTTGTAGACATTCTAGGGTCATGCAGAAATATAAAATACCGTCAAATACCACCACATCGTAGAAAATGAGAAAAATATTGTGATATGATTTTTTGGCCATATCGCCCAGCCCTGATTTACCGTGTGAAGCTAAGCCTCTACCCCCCCCTGACCCCCATACCCTCTCATCTGCATGTCGTTTACTGCATGTCATTTACTGTACGACTGACTCCGACTAGCACTCTCAAGAGGTTTCCGTATAACCCTGAGAACTTTCGCTGCAGCGCTCTCTTTCTGGGAGCAGGAAACACGAGCGCGTGTCCTCACGTACACACGCAGGGAACTGAGAGCGTAGTTAAGTGACCGTAGATTTAGGATTTAGCAATATGCATGGCGGGAGAGTCTCTCTGCGTTGACAGACGGAGAGGACAGAGTAAGTTACTTTGGCAATGTGGTGGGAGCTGACAAACTGAAGACAAATGCTGCTACAACTATCTGGGGAGTGATCTGACAAACAACGTCACAACATAATACATTTCAGAGACAACCCATTGCATGCTTCTTTCTGCTCTCCTAGCTGCATGCGAACGCTACTGTAACGTTCAAAGCATTCGCAGAACAGAAAGGGCTTCATGCGTGTCCCCAATGGCCCCCCTTTTCCATATATAGTGCACCACTTTTGACCGGAGCCCTTTGGAGCCTGCTCGACCAGTAGCGCGTTAGAAAGGGAATAGGCTGCCATTTAGGACGGAGCCGAGGAGTCTGATATAGGGGGTGGAAGAGTTTGGGATTAGACCAGTGGGGATGCAGACAGGCTCCAGACCCCAACAGAGAGCGAGCATAACTGATTATGGTCTAGAAATAGCGAAATTACTGCATAGCCTGTCTGAACTAAGCCAAGATGAACAGCCTGGCAGGCAAGCAGCAGAGAGACCGCAAATGAGAATACAATTCTCTTCGGAGGTATTTTTTTGTTTAGAGAGAGAACAACTGTGGTTGAGTTGACTCTGGCTGAAACGTTCACTCTACTTCCGAACCGACACTTCCAACAAACTGCGTTCCAAATGGCACGCTATTCCCTTACGACCACAGTCTGTGCTAACTGCTTGATTTGACTGTTTAACTGATCAGAACGCTGCCAACTCAGCCAGTGAGGTAGACTGAGGTTCCCCCAAGACTATTAGTTGCAGACACACATGAAGTGTGAATGTGGATTTGGCCACAACACATCCAAGGTTAATGTGAGGATAGTGTAAACAGAAAAGTTGCACATCTGATGCAGTAGAAAGGCAGATCTTACTGCATCTATGTCGTTAGTGTAAAAGCCGCCGAGGTGTGAAATGGGGTTGAGAAACACCATAAGGACAGGGGAGTGAAGGTAACAGAGCCCTCCAGACACAGAAGCGTTGTGAAGGAGCTGCACAAAACCAAATCAACAACATCAGAACAATGTAATGTGGCATGGCTCAAAATCACCCACAAATCAACCTTGACAAATAAGCACAAGTCTGTTTGTGCCATCATGCCAACTCCTTGGGTTTGGCTTGACAATGTGCAATGAAGATGGCAAGAGGCACAAACAGATCTGGGACCAGGCTGAGAAGTAGGGTCGGGACGATACCAGTATCAGGATACTCGTTAGTATCGTGGCAAGGAAACAAAACAAGCATATTTAACTTCTTTAGTAAAACAGCCCTAATGTTGGAAACAAACATTATTAGAGGTCGACTGATTAATCGGAATGGCCGATTAATTAGGGCCGATTTCAAGTTTTCATAACAATCGGAAATCGGTATTTTTGGACACCGTTTTTTTTTACACCTTTATTTAACTAGACAAGTCAGTTAAGAACACATTCTTATTTTAAATGACGGCCTAGGAACGGTGGGTTAACTGCCTTGTTCAGGGTCAGAACGACAGATTTTTACCTTGTCAGCTCAGGGATTCAATCTTGCAACCTTACGGTTAACTAGTCCAGTGCTCTAACCACCTGATTACATTGCACTCCACGAGGAGCCTGCCTGTTACGCGAATGCAGTAAGAAGTAAGTTGCTAGCTAGCATCAAACTTATCTTATAAAAAACAATCAATCAATCAATCATAATCACTAGTTAACTACACATGGTTGATGATATTACTAGTTTATCTAGCGTGTCCTGCGTTGCATATAATCGGTGTGGTGCGCATTTGCGAAAAAGGACTGTTGTTGCTCCAACGTGTACCTAACCATAAACATCAATGCCTTTCTTAAAATCAATACACAAGTATATATTTTTAAATCTGCATATTTAGTTAACCTGTTGGGGATGGGGGCGCTGTTTAGACTATTTATGCTAATGTGGCTAATTTTTTAAACGGCTTCCCACAAAATCCTTGATCGTACAATATGCATATTATTATTATTATTGGATAGAAAACAGTCTATAGTTTCTATAGGAGTTGAAATTTTGTCTCTAAGTGGAACAGAGCCCATTCTACAGCAATTTCCCTGACATGGAGTCAGATTTGAGAAATGTTGGCCACTTTTCTGAAGTCAGTTAAAAGGGCACTGTCGTTGCTATGACTATACGGACACTTCTTACGTCTTCCCCTGGATGCCTTTACGTGATGACGATTCCAACGGGCTCGATTGCTCGTTCACAGGCCCTACAAATGAAAAAACCCTGAAGCTAGTCATTCTTTTGGAGCTGCGTAACGCGCGTGCTGGACACCGACCCGCTCCTGTTCCAAGCGTTAGTTTAGCCTGTTATATTTCTCCGGTCATCTTTTCACTCGTTATAGGAGTTACAAACATCATAAAGTAGTTAATTTAAAGCGTTTTATAGCAATTTATATCCGTTTAGTGCGATTTTGGGACATTTATTTTTGCAACGATGTGAAAAGTTGGGCACGCTTTTCAGTTCATCCCGAACGTAGTTGACATTTCCACATGGCAAGAGGACAGCTTTCCACCAAAAGACGATTTCTCCCAAGAAAGGATCCTTTGCCCAAGATACTGATGGAAGAACAGCTCAAGGTAGGACATTTTTATTATGATAAATCGTGTTTCTGTCGAAACATTTTAGTGGCTTAGGACGCCATGTTTTTTGACGTAGCTTCGCTTGGCGCAAACTGTATTGAAAAGTAAGGATAAATTAAAAAATGTAATAACGCAATTGTATTAAGAATTAAATTGTCTATCAATCCCTGTCCACCCTATATTTTTTAGTCACGTTTATGAGTATTTATGTATAAGAGTAGATCACTGTCTAAGTGGCGCAAGGACAAATTCTGACCAGCTGAGTTACATTTCACATTGTCTAACCATGATTTTGGTGGCTAAATATAAACATTTTCGATCAAACTGTATATGCATGTTGTAATGTGATGTTACAGGAGTGTCATCGGAAGAATTCTGAGAAGGTTAGTGAAAAAATTAATATCTTTTGGCGATGTTGACTTTTATCGCTCACTTTGGCTAGAATCAATGCTGGGCTGCTAATTGCTATGTGCTAAGCTAATATAACGATTTATTGTGTTTTCGCTGTAAGACACTTAGAAAATCTGAAATATTGTCTGTATTCACAGGATCTGTGTCTTTCGATTCGTGTATGCTGTGTATTTTTACGAAATGTTTGATGATTAGTAGTTAGGTAAACACGTTGCTCATTGTAATTATTCTAGTCCATTTGTGATGGTGGGTGCAATTGTAAACTATGCCATCTACCTGAAATATGCACTTTTTTCTAACAAAACCTATCCCATACCATAAATATGTTATCAGACTGTCATCTAATGAGTTTTTTTGTTGGTTAGGGGCTATAAATATCTTAGTTTAGCCGAATTGGTGATGGCTACTGGTGTTGGTGGACAAATAAAAGATGGTGGATTATGCTAATGTGTTTTTAGGTAATAGATGTACATCTTTACATATTGTGTCTTCCCTGTAAAACATTTTAAAAATCGGAAATGTTGACTGGATTCACAAGATCTGTGTCTTTCATTAGCTGTATTGGACTTTAATGTGTGAAAGTTAAATATTTAAAAAAAATATTTTTTTTGAATTTCGCGGCACTGGTTTTTCAGTGGGGGGGGGGGGGGGGGGGGGCCGCTAGCGCCACGCTGATCCTAGACAGGTTAATGTTGCCTGCTAACATGAATTTCTTTTAACTAGGGAAATGGTGTCACTTCTCTTGCACCAGTCAGGGTATATGCAGCAGTCTTGGCCACCTGGCTAGTTGCGAACTGTGTGAAGACTATTTCTTCCTAACAAAGACGGCCAACTTCGCCAAACGTGGGATGATTTAACAAAAACGCATTTGCGAAAAAGCACCATCGTTGCACGACTGTACCTAACCATAAACATCAATGCCTTTCTTAAAATCAATACACAAGTATATATTTTTAAACCTGCATATTTAGCTGAAAGAAATGCAGGTTAGCAGGCAATATTAACCAGGTCAAATTGTGTCACTTCTCTTGTGTTCATTGCATGCAGAGTCAGGGTATATGCAACAGTTTGGGCCGCCTGGCTCGTTGCGAACTAATTTGCCAGAATTGTACGTAATTATGACATAACATTGAAGGTTGTGCAATGTAACAGGAATATTTAGACTTATGAATGCCACCTGTTAGATAAATACGAAACGGTTCCGTATTTCAATGAAAGAATAAACGTTTTGTTTTCGAGATGATAGTTTCCGGATTCAACCATATTAATGACCCACGGCTTGTATTTCTGTGTGTTATTATGTTATAATTAAGTCTATGATTAGATACAGCAGTCTGACTGAGCGATGGTAGGAACCAGCAGGCTCATAAGCATTCATTCAAACAGCACTTTCGTGCGTTTTGCCAGCAGCTCTTCGCAATGCTTCAAGCATTGAGCGGTTTATGACTTCAAGCCCATCAACTCCCGAGATTAGGATGGTGTAACCGATGTGAAATGGCTAGCTAGTTAGCGGGGTGCGCGCTAATAGCGTTTCAAATGTCACTCGCTCTGAGACTTGGAGTAGTTGTTCCCCTTGCTCTGCATGGGTAACGCTGCTTCGAGGGTGACTGTTGTCGATGTGTTCCTGGTTCGAGCTCAGGTAGGGGCGAGGAGAGGGACGGAAGCTATACTGTTACACTGGCAATACTAAAGCGCCTATAAGAACATCCAATAGTCAAAGGTATATGAAATACAAATCGTATAGAGAGAATTAGTCCTATAATTCCTATAAGAACTACAACCTAAAACTTCTTACCTGGGAATATTGAAGACTCATGTTAAAAGGAACCACCAGCTTTCATATGTTCTCATGTTCTGAGCAAGGAACTTAAACGTTAGCTTTCTTACATGGCACATATTGTACTTTTACTTTCTTCTCCAACACTTTGTTTTTGCATTATTTAAACCAAATTGAACATTCATTATTTATTTGAGGCTAAATTTATTTTATTGATGTATTATATTAAGTTAAAATAAGCGTTCATTCAGTAATGTTGTAATTGTCATTATTACAAATAAATAAATAAAAATCTCCGATTAATCGGTATCGGCATTTTTTTGGTCCTCCAATAATCGGTATAGGTATCGGCGTTGAAAAATCATAATCGGTCGACCTCTAATCCTTATATTGTCTTCCAGAGTCACATTTATTTATTTTCCAAACTACAGCACACAATACTTTACATACAGCAGATTTTTAAAGGACCAAAGAGTTTAGTCTGCTTCTGCGTTTTCATTTTTGCCACGGAAAAAAATATTGCGATACTGGCATCGTCCCGGCCCAAGAAGGTAGCAAACTAAGAAGGCCAAGTTTATATGTGAGTCGGCGACCACACAAAGGTCATGAACGGAGCACATGTCTGACTCGAAGGGTCAAAGTGAGGCGAGTTTGAGAAACAAAAAACTCCTTTCATTCCAGCTCAAGGACTCCTCAAGAGGGAAATTGGAAAATGTCACTAGAGCAGCGTGATGCCTATCTGGCAGGAGAAACAGACAGCCACTAACAGATAGACGTGTCATTACAACACGCAGAGAGGAGCGAATACAACAAGTCCTGTGGAGTGTGTCTGGATGCATGCCAATGGGCCCTGGTCAAAAGTAGTGCATTATACAGGGAATAGGGTGCCACTTTGGACGCACCCTGTGTTAATGTAATAAGCATATCCAACAGTATTGTGGAAGGTGTGTGTCAGTAATAAGATATGCCTATTGTCTAAGCATATGCCCAATGCTCACTGAAGGCCTGGTTTTGTCCTCAGTCCTAAAGTCAAGTCCCTAACATTTCTCCAAATGTACAAGCCCCAACTGGAATCTTAAGTACGACTCTTCTCAGTGGGGCTTACTAGTTACGATTTATCCTTGTACAACCCAGACCTCTTTACTCCCGTGTTACGCTGTGTTAGAGAGAGACCGTGGTCTGAAGTAACTCACGTTACACTGAGCTCAGAAAGCAGAGAAAGGGAGTAAAAAAAGGAACGGTAATGTGGCTCGTCTTAAATCACAACGACACGGCACAAAAACACAGCCAAAACGGGCCAGTGGAGACGGTTCCTAGTTCTCAGCTGTAGGACTGTCTTCCCAACCCATCTCTCTCTCTCTCCCTCCATCAATGAGGCCAGTCAGCCCTCAGACACTGTCAGCATCCCAAATGGCACCCTATTCCTTATATATTGCACTACTATGTAGGGAACAGGGTGCCATTTGGGATGCAGCCTCCGACAGGATTCATTATCTCACAAGACGTACAGCCAGGAGCCAGCCCCTCTATTCCCCTCCACCCCAACTCCACTCCCCTCCACTCCCTCTCACTTAAACCCTGCAATCAGCCTGGCCCCTGGCCACACGGCTCCTCGTTAGGGGAGGGGCACGCAGGGCACACACAGGGCCAAGCACACCGTCTCGGAAAGGGGTCCCACACTCGACACACAACAATGTAAGAGACCGATTAAATGGATTTGTGAATATCTTATCCAATCGAGATTAAAAATAAGAAAAAATAACCTGTCATTGTAGATTGAACAAACAGCCATAATTATGTTGGAAGTAATAAGCAGCAAACATCCAGTCTTCATCTTTAGGGCCAAGCAGAGCACTTGGTGAGCACTTAGAAAGATCCCGTTTCACATCAAGTTGGAATGGTCAGGTCTATATTGCCGGTGAGGTGTCGCTGAACTTGAACCTGGAGGAAGAGGCTTGGTAATGAGGAGTAGCTACATTAGGTCTACTGCCCCATTCTACTGCCACTACCACTACTGCCCCATTTGATCTCAATCCACCTATATAAAAGGATCTGATTAACTAATTCACATGAAATGCTTTTTAGATGGACAGGAGAGTAGCAACATCCTTCACTCTGCCACCTCAACCTTCACAGACGTACTAACCTGGCTCTGCTAAATCAATTCATTGTGAATCGTTACACTTCAGGTAGGGCGATACATTCAAATTAATTTGATCTATGTTCCTGCGCAATATTCCAAATGTCTGTATGGCAAGAATCAAGGTATTTATGAGCGTTCATGTCCGCTTGTTCTTATGTCTTTTTGGTCTCGTCTTCTTTGCTTCTCCTGTGCTGTGTGCACCTTCCCATTTACACCAGAGATCTGTATATAAATGACAAGATCCTCATCTCCCCGCCCTAACAATGGGAGTCGTTGTCCCAGAGGCAGGAAGGCAGGCGACAAGGTTAGATCCAAAATAAGCCCATAGAAACGTATTGGGCTTATTTTGAACAGATTTTGGCGAGAGTGAAACCTTGCCTCACCTCTTCATCTGTTTACACACACACACACACACACACAAACACACACACACACACACACAACAAATATGAGAGATCACTTCTTCCTCTCTGACAAGCAGTTTCAAATCGCTATTTCCATTGGTCCAACAGAATCGGTCATATGGACACCAAAACACATTGAGACATTATTTTACTGTAATATGGGAGAATTTAACTTTTCTAATGATACCTGTTTTATGTCTCAAAGTTCACACAGAGCAGACATTACTAAAACGGGAGTATCAATGAACACTGATTCTGGAAAATGAAAGCTCAGTTTGTCTCGTGCGGCATTGCGGTACCACAATAAGCATAAACCCCAATTATAAAGGAATTGGTACCTCGTTCTCATTCTGAGAAATAAGGTCGGCCACTTGATTTCAACATCTGAACAAAGTGGACAGGCTGTTAAACAGTTGTAGACGGACAGATGGGTGTGTTCATAACAATTCAACTGTTCTGCCTTGTTAACTAGCAAATAGATTGAAGTTGGCTAAACTTGAAATATAAAGATTAACTGGCTACATCCTAGCAGGTGGGCTTGTTCTTGAGAGATTGTTTGCGACCTATGTTCATTTTCTATATTGTCTGCTAGAAGAAGTAGTCATTATTAGTTCATGTGCATGTGCATGGTTCTGGTATTATTTGTAACAAAAGGGCATTTTCATAGACTGATTTGAAAGCCCGATAAGTGATTATTACAACAACAAAAAAGCAGGTTAACCTATTTTGATAAATATAATTACATTATTAGTGGGTCTTATGGTTGTGGAAGGCTTAATATTTAGCCTAGAATTTTACAAGCCCTGAATTCATTAGGTTATTGCTGACTTTTGAACATGCCCTGTATTTGACCTTTAATTTTACAACAAAGATTAGAAAACACGTATAAAAAATAAATAAAAAATTGATATAATTTAGAATTGTTAAAAAGATATGATTTTAAGGCCATATCGCCGAGCCCTAACTTCAGCGGAGAAGACCCACCACTTAACATGTAGAGGACCACGGAGGCCTTTTCTCACCTTTCACATCACCACGATGTGACAACGGAGGAGGTGGTGGCGGTGTGCGTGTGAGCAGTGGAGTATCCTCTCTCCCTACAGGAAGTGTGGGTGTTCGCTAGAGTACTAGAGGACACAGTGAACCCGGTGTTGGAAAGCAGGGAGGAGGGACAGACGCCTTCATTCTCACTGGCACCTTTCTCTCGCTCAGGTCAGCCGGTGTGGGTCAGACCTGGGTTCAAATACTAGTTGAAATCATTTCAAATACGTTCTGTGCTCGTTTTGAGCTTGCCTGGCTTAAGGGACCAAGAGAATAGTCCCTAAAACGGCAAGCGCCGCTTATCGGGGCACTCCAGGCAGGTTAGAGCAAACACTCATCGAATGAAATATGTCAAAATAGTGTGTGAAAGAGAAGCTGGCAGATGGTGTCACAGGTGAGGTCACGCAGACAACCCTCCCTAACCCAAACGTCATTCACAAACTGGCCATTTCGCTTCTCTCTGCAGCTACAGTTGTCAATGACGCAGATGCAATTGAAGCAGGCCGACAGCGTTTGGCTTTGGCTTTTTAAAAAACAACACTTTAGTAAAGCCATGTGCAGCATGTGCACCAACTGGGATTCTAGTATTAAATTCATGTCGGCGTTTGGTATTTCACAATTATATAAGTCTATGGCATTTCCACTAGCAAGAACAGCAATTACAGCAAATGAGCAAACAAGAACAAATCTAATCACAATAATGTTCACAAATTAAGTCCACATTATTATCAGACCAAATTGTTCATTTTCATTCCATTAAAGCCTACTCTGAAAGATGATGCAGCCAACATTAAATACTAACCAGGGTCAAGCAAACTCATTTTAAAACCGAAATCCGTCCCTAATGGCACACCTATTCCCTATATAGTGCACTACTTTTGATCGGAGCCATATGGGCCCATGTCAAAAGTAGTGCACTATATAGGGAATAGGGTGCCATTAGGGACGCGTCCAGATAAATGGCCTCTGGATGCCGTAAATGAAGCAGTCAATTCAAAAGCATATTGTGGAAACTGTATGGAGACAGCAAATGCCCTGCAGTCAAATACATGTATTTCTGCTTTTCAGGAAACCCAGTCATGAAACATGTACAAGAAATGCACAGTATGGTATTACCAGACTTGTATAGACGCAGCAACATTTCTAAGAAATCCATTCAACCATGTAAACAAAAAAATGCATTGATGTTATGAAATATGACTGACAAAGCCAGAGTACATTTCAATACAAAGACAAGCCCACAAACCGGCTTTCAAGTACAGAACAATAGAAGTTCAAAATTGAAAGAGTTTCGCTGACAGCGAAGGAAAAGGGAATGGAGCAGTAGTCTTGAGATGGATTTCTGTTTAAGGTCAAATCAAATAGAATTGTATTGGTAGCCTACACATATTTTGCGAAATGCTTATTTATGTTCATCGCTCCAACAGTGCAGCAATACACGAAAAATCTAAAAAAGAAAATAGAGTCCAGAATATAAATATATACAGTGAGCTCCAAAAGTTTTGGGACAGTGACAAATTTTTGGGTTGTTTTGGCTCTTTATTCCAGCACTTTGGATTTGAAATGATACTAAGGACTATGAGGTTAAAGTGTATAATGATGTCTGATGCACAAATATCATACCCCCCAAGACATGCTAACCTCTCACCATTACAATAGCAGGGGATGTTAGCATTTTTGTGGGGGTATGATATTTGTGCGTCTAACTCGCATTCACCTTTATTCCTGATTCATTCAGGATTATCCGTAACCATGGTAGCGTCCACATTAACATAGAAGTGTTTAGAAACATATTCTATTCATATTTACAATAAAAGTGACCCCAAAATGACACAATACATTATTTGCTATTCATTTCTTTTGGGTACAAAATCTGAAACACAACCAAAACAAACAGCAAATGCATCCAACATGTTTGTAGAGATACAAGCTTGATGTAGTCACTGTGTGCTTGGGACTAAATATATTGGGACTAAATATTGAACTTTTTACTACTTTAATACACAAGTGAATTTGTCCCAATACTTTCGGCCCCCTAAAATGGGGGGACTATGTACAAAAAGTGCTGTAATTGGGAAACGGTTCACTAGATATGGATGAGAATATCCTCAAATTAAAGCTGTATCATTGTAACATTCCAAAGTGCTGGAGTACAGAGCCAAAACGATAGTCACCGTCCCAATACTTTGAGCTCACTGTATATATACGATGGTGTGTATAGACAGTATTTGAATAGAAAAGGTGTACAGAAGTAGGTATATAGGATGAGCCATGACTAGAATACAGTATACACATATAAAGTGGATAAAACAGTATGTAAACATTATTAAAGTGACCAGTGTTTAATGACTATGTACATAGAGCAGCAGTCTCTAAGGTGCAGGGTAAAGTACCGGGTGGGAGCCGACTAGTAACAGTTCAGGGTAGGGTACTGGGCGGAGGTAAAAGTTCATGAGGGTTTTTAGGGGCCAAGTAGAGCTCAACCCTTTAGAGGGGAATGGGAGGTCAATTGGAGACATACGTCAGGCAGAGGACTTTAGTTACACTGGCTGTCACATTGCCAACATTACCCCTTACTTAGAATGCCTGATGTTGGCGAAAGCTTGAGGTGGAAGAAAAACTACCCCAGAACCGAGAAAGGGGTTTGCCTGAGCCCAGAACTAAGCCTGAACTCAGCAAACATCCACAAGCCTGAATGACAGTTCAATAAAAATAGGAAAAAAGCACCCCCCTCCCACACTAAAATGAATCCAGCAGAACTACACAAATTGGGGATATGGTAGAGTGTTAATTAATAGTGACGCACCGATATCACATTTTTGGCCAATACCGATATCCAATATTTTTCTTGCCCCCCAAAAAATAAAGATACTGATAACCGATATTTAGAATTTTTGTGCCCTTTTAACTATTTAACTACTAGAATGCTTAACACACACACACAAACACACATGGACGCAGCGGTCTAAGGCACTACATTTCAGTGCAAGAGGCGTCACTACAGTCCCTGGTTCAAATCCAGGCTGTATCACATCCGGCTGTGATTGGGAGTACCATAGGGCGGCGCACAATTGGCCCAGCGTAGTCCGGGTTTGGCCTGGGTAGGCCGGCATTGTAAATAAGAATTTGTTCTTACCTGACTTGCCTAGTTAAATAAAAAGGTTATATACACACACACACACACACTGGCCAATTACCAGTAAAACATAATCAAAACCTATTTCTTTCACTTACTTGCTGTGCTGTTTCGTTGTTCATTTGTTCAGTCGTTTCATTCTCAACCAGGATTTCTATGGAACACCGTTTGGGTTTTTGCGTGTCAAAAAAGATACACGTCAAATAACACTATTTGACTTGTCAAATAAGCTTGTTGACCAATCAGGACCTGAATGTAACGGCACGTCACAAAATAATTTAACACGGTCATACATTTTTTTTACATAGTTATTACAGATTGATTACACTATCACTCATATTTGTCACAACGATTCATCGATACGTATGCTATGATGCTGGTAAAGTTGTCTCGTGCACCTACAGTGCTGGTCATAATAAAAATCTAGCTCATAGATGCAAACAATGTTCTTCCCCAAAAACATAGTAAAACAACAATCTGTTTCAGTAGCTGTAGTTAGCTAGCTAACTATATAGCTGGTGTCATCTAAAATAACCCTAATTTATAAGACAGTTCTTATTTTATTAATGGTCGGACCCATCTATGTGAAGCATGGGTGGCAAGTAGCCTAGTGGTTAGAGCATTGGGTCAGTAACCTAAAGGTTGCTGGATCAAATCTCAGAGTTGACAAGGTAAAAATCTGCCCTTGAACAAGGCAGTTAACCCACTGTTCCCCGGTAGGCCGTCATTGTAAATAATAATTTGTTCTTAACTGACTTGCCTAGTTAAATAAAGGTAAAAAATATATATATATTTTTAAGGTTAGACACTATGAGAATTAGCCACAGTAGTGGACTTTGCAGTTAGCCTTCAAAATAAAACTATGTCATTGCCAGTGATGCAAATGAATACAAATAGTAGAATTATGCCATAATTGAATAGATCATGCTTAATGAGGTTGGAATGTTATATAAAATCAAGGAAAGACAATAATTTGTCAATTTGACAAAAATCTGTTGAAATCACACTGGATGTGTTATACTTTAGAATTGCATTGGGAGCATACTTATTTCACTGTACAGCCTTACCTATGGATTGTGGATCAATGACATGGGGTATCAGTCTACTCAGTCACACCCAGAGAACAATAGGGAGAACGTTAGTCTGATAACTCTGAGGAGGACGTTGGGAAAAAATATATTGGGTATTGAGTAGATTGATATCCCATTTCATTGATCCCCAATCCTTAGGTAAAGCTGTACAGTGCAATATTAATGTCAACGCACACAATAGGCTGACTGGGGAGGTGATTTCACACAGTCACAGTCCCGCGATAACACTAATATTTGCGTAAACTATTCACAGTTGTACTCTGTGGGTGTCACCGAGTAGGCTAATACCCCATTTCATTGCTTCACATTCCAACCTTGTTTAACATTATCTAGTCTAAATATGGCATGATTCCACCAATTGTAACCTTCTGCATCACTTTTAAATAGGTACTTTAATTTTCAAGGCAAACCGCAAATTCCACTACTGTGCCTAATCTTTATTGTGGCTAACTTCACAACACATAACCCGGTCCGGTCGAGCCTCACTAGCCAGATGAAGTTATCTGGCTTCTTATAATGTTAGCTTTGGGCACAGGGTTAAGTAGCTGGCTAGCTATTTATTTTCATGAACTGAAGTTCAATTTCAATAGGCGAACAACAAGTGGCAGCCTAGCTAATACTTACTCACAAGGATTCCTAAACCATTGCTAAGAATAATGAAAATGACTGCAGTTTGGTGCTAGCTAGGTACCAAGCTAAAACTAGCTACCCCAGAAGTTGCGGTCAAACAAATAATGCTTTATTACCAAAGAAGTATTGTAAACAGCTTGCACATGCAAATTCAGAACACACAACATGTTATAATAGTACTGTTTTATTTGACGTGTATCTCCTTTGACACGCAAAGACCCAAACGGCGCTCCATAGTATGTCGTGAAGCTAATAGCAGTGACTCTATTATTGTGTAACTCCGGTAGGGCAACATCTGAAAAATAGCACACTTGGTAGTGTGTACCGGTGCTCGACCAGTCGCAAAAGCCAACATCACCCACGACAGAGAACGATTGATTGTCAAGGGCAATGAATTCCATTATCTTGGCGTTAATGGATTTCGCCTTTGAGTTGTCTCGCTGAAATGTTCTGCCTCTTTCAAATGACTGCTCAACTTGTTGTCTGCTTGATCCACACAGCAGACATTGTGGGCTAGGTTAGGAATGCTGTGTTGCATGTGTAGCGCCACATTTTACGTGGCGTCATTACGTCATGTTCCTACGTTACATAGATATGCACGTCAGCTTTGACATCGGTTTTGCATATCGCCGTTAAACTAGACATCGGGCAGTTGGCATTTTTAGCTAATATCGTCCAATTCCGATTTGTTCACCAATATATTGTGCATCCCTATTGATTAACCTAACAGAATGGAGAGGAAGTCCAAACAAGAGGAGACTTGGGAGTGCTCTAGTGTTACCTTAAACAAATCCTTATTTCTTTAAAGTCACTCTTTTGTCGAGGGGATTAGGCTATTCTGAATGAATAATATCATTACGATATCACGTCTATATGGGTCCATTTGTCTGTCTGGAGACCTGTTTGGCTAGGGGACATGTCCTAGCATGAGATTGTAGAGACAAGCGGCAGAACTAGGCTACGTCCCAAATGGCACCCTATTCCCTATATATAGTGTATTACTTTTGACCAGAGCCTTATGGGCCCAAGTGCACTATATTTATTTAACCTTTATTTCAACGGGGATTCATTTAGGGAATAGGGTGCCATTTGGGATGCACCCAGGGAGGCCATTTGCTGGGGCACTCCTCGGTCCTCACACACTTCATGAATTCAGTCATGTGGAGTTCAACAGGGAACATGATCCTCGGGGGGTGTGGTCGTCGACGACGACGACTGGACTGACCTCGTGACTAGCAACAGGGGAGCAGAGCTCACAGTCTGCCCAGCGTAAAAAGCAGAGAGAAGAACGGACAAAGATAGGATCAACTGGAAATTAAGATGGCTCTTCCAGAACGGCGTGCTTCAGTGTGTTGGGTCTAGCCTAGAGTGCGGAGAACACAGAAAATTCTTCAAAAAAATAAGAATCTGTAATTTAGGCCAAGGGCATCTGAAAGGGTCCACACCAACATGTGAAGTTTAAAGGAGCATGTCAAATTAGGTGTCAAAACAAAGATAAGAGTACAGTAAAGTATAATACAGTAGAGCAGCTTTCAGTACAGCACACTTCAGTAGAGTACAGTATATTGTACATATCTACATTCATGTACTCTACTGTGCAGTAATGTACGTTACATACCTACATTACTGTGCTCTGCTGGAGTCAAGTATACTTTACAGTGACCTGATCGTGGACTTCAGAAAACGGAAGGTCAAACACGCTCATATTCACATTGACAGGGCTGTAGTGGGTCGAGAGATTCAAGTTCCTCAGTGTCCACATCACTAAAGATCTATTATGGTCCACACACACACACACAGTCGAGAAGAGGGCATGACAATGCCTCTTCCCCCTCAGGAGGTTGAAAAGACTTGGCATGGGTCCTCAGATCCTGAAATAGTTCTACAGCTGCACCACTGAGAGCATCTCGACTGGCTGCATCACCACTTGATATGACAACTGCTTAGCATCCGACCACAAGGCGCTACAGAGTAGAGGTCGACCGATTAAATCGGCATGGCCGATTAATTAGGGCCGATTTCAAGTTTTCATAACAATCGGTATTTTTGGACACCGATTATGGCTGATTACATTGCATTCCCCGAGGAAACTGTTACGCAAGTGCAGCAAGGAGCCAAGGTAAATTGCTAGCTAGCATTAAACTTATCTTATAAAAAAACAATCAATCTCACATAATCACTAGTTAACAACACATGGTTGATGATATTACTAGGTTAACTAGCTTGTCCTGCGTTCCATATAGTCAATGCGGTTCCTGTTAATTTCACAGCCTACTACACCAAACGGGTGATGATTTAACAAAAGCACAATCGTTGCACGAATGTACCTAACCATAAACATCAATGCCTTTCTTAAAATCGATACACAGAGGTATATATCTTTTAAACCTCCATATTTAGTTAAAATAAATTCATGCTAGCAGGCAATATTAACTCGGGAAATTGTGTCACTTCTCTTGCGTTCATTGCACACAAAGTCAGGGTATATGCAACAGTTCGGGTCGCCTGGCTCGTTGCAAACTAATTTGCCAGAATTTTACATAATAATGACATAACATTGAAGGTTGTGCAATGTAACAGCAATATTTAGACTTAGGGTTGCCACCCGTTCGATAAAATACGGAACGGTTCCGTATTTCACTGAAAGAATAAACGTTTTGTTTTCGAAATGATAGTTTCCGGATTTGACCATATTAATGACCAAAGGCTCGTATTTCTGTGTTTCTTATGTTATAATTAAGTCTATGATTTTATATTTGATAGAGCAGTCTGACTGAGCGGTGGTAGGCAGCAGCAGGCTCGTAAGCATTCATTCAAACTTGACTGAGTTTGCCAGCAGCTCTTAGCAATGTTTGAAACACAGCTCTGTTTATGACTTCAAGCCCATCAACTCCCGAGATTAGGCTGGCAATACTATAGTGCCTATTAGAACATCCAATTGTCGAAGGTATATGAAATACAAATGGTAGAGAGAGAAATAGCCGACGCGTCATAATTCCTATAATAATTACAACCTAAAACTTCTTAACTGGGAATATTGAACCACCAGCGTTCAGGGGCGGCAGGGTAGCCTAGTGGTTAGAGCGTTGGACTAGTAACCGAAAGGTTGCAAGTTCAAATCCCCGAACAAGGTACAAATCTGTCCTTCTGCCCCTGAACAGGCAGTTAACCCACTGTTCCTAGGCCGTCATTGAAAATAAGAATTTGTTCTTAACTGACTTGCCTAGTTAAATAAAGGTAAAATAAAAAATTAAATAAAATATGTTCTGAGCAAGGAACTTAGAAGTTAGCTTCTTTTTTTTTTTTACATGGCACATATTGTACTTTTACTTTCTTCTCCAACACTGTGTTTTTGCATTATTTAAACCAAATTGAGCATGTTTCATTATTTATTTGAGAGTAAATATATGTTATTTATGTATTATATTAAGTTGAAATGAAAGTGTTCATTCAGTATTGTTTTAATTGTCAATATTACAAATATATATATATACATAAAAATCAGCCGTATCGGCTTTGTTGGGTCTTTCAATAATCAGTACCGGCATTGAAAAATCATAATTTATTTCAATTGACTGATTTGCTTATATGAACTGTAACTCGGTAAAATCGTTAATTTTAGCATGTTGCATTTATATATTTTTTTTTCAGTAGATGAACCAAAGAAGAAAAACACATTACCTGAAAGACTGACTGAAGGTACAGATCTACAAAGAAATGAAAGTGATGGGGAAGAATGTCAGGAAGTTAGAGCAGAGCTGAGTAGACAGACAGCAGGTGCGGAGAAAAGTGAACACACGCACGCACAAACGAACACACAGAATATCTGAATGTGAACAGCTGGCTGGGAGATCAAATGAACTGGATTCAATTTATAGACCTTCAACAAAGTGAGGATCAAGAGGCAGCAGCTCAAAGCCTTGAAAGACCGGAGTTGGATGGATTTAGTTCCGACCCTGTGCCATTTCATTATTCACTCCGAACCTCTTCAGGTTTCATCCTGGATTCTTTCACCTCAGTCATCAAGTAGAAGATGAGTTCCTGTCATATTTTATAAGACTGTCATTTCACAATGACTGATCTGATCTTGGCTGACAATCTTCAGGTGGTTAGAGTCTGTCCCACATGGCACCCTACTCCCTATACATCTTTATGGGTGCTGGTCAAACGCAGTGCACTATTTAGGGAGTATGGTGCCATTTGGAGAGCACACTCAGTGTCCCAGAGGTATGTGAAGAGAATATCCATCGGTCACTCGCTGGTGTTTGCGCGAAGGCCAGCAAATCCCCTGACCCCGCGTGTTTAGTGGTCAGAGATACCGCACCAAGATAATCTCTTCATATGTGCAAGCATCAGAAACGCCATAGAAGTGTTTAAATCTACAGGCTGACAGCTTGAGTTAATCATCATTACAGGAATCTAATACAGTGCCAGAGATCTGAATAGTCCTGTAAAAGAGATCTTTGAAATAATTACAGTGTGAGTGCAGTAAAATTTGAAATGCCTTCTCTCGATAGGATCTAGAAACTAGATTAAAGTACAGCTGCAGTCAATGTGTAACTGCAACACCGCCTCACAATAAAATACCTTAAATAGACACTCAAACCACTGGACTCAACGTTGAACTTGGCCATCTTTTCCTTCGAGACAAGTACAGTCAACTTGCAATGGACACAGTGGAGTGAAGAAGATGAATGCCTTCTGGCCTTTGTTGTCCAACTAGTGACATATCCCAGACTGTGTCCTTGTTTACGTCGCAAATAGCAACCTATACCCTTTTTGATGCACTACTTTTTACCAGGGCCCATAGAGCACTTCATTAGGTATTGGGTGCCATTTGGGACACAGCCTATGTCCTTGCCTTGACATGGCCCCCAGTATAGTGGCCAAGCTGGGGACCCATTGGTGACATCACCATCTCTATGGGCCTCAGGTTCATGAAGGCCTCTGGGAGTCTCCAGACAGGCCAATCTGAGGGTGAGCCAGAGCTTAATGAAGAAATGTTGCTTCCTTCTCTCTGCTCCTCAGGGAGGTGGATGCGGGGACGACAGGATTGTGTCACTAAAATAAAACCCTATTCCCTATATAGTGCACTACTTTTGATCAGGGCCCATAGGGTTCTGTTAAAAAGTAGTACACTGAACAGGGAATAAGGTGTCATTTGGGACACACAGGACTAGAGAATAGAACAGAGGCGCCCCGCCCCGGAGCACAGCTGGTGTCATTTAACTTGTGTTGAGCTGATTATGAAGAGGCTTGGGCTTTGTCCCAAAGGGCACCGTATTCCCTTTATAGTGCACTACTTTTGACCAGGGCCTATAGGGCTAGCCAAAAGTAGTCCGCTATATAGGGAATCGGTGCCATTTGGGACACAACCATTGGTTCCTCCTCTCCTCCCTCCAGTTAAGAGAGATGAGCCAAAAGCACTCCGGGCGTGTATCTGATGAACTCACTGTTTAATCTATTCCCCTCAAACAAAACAGTCAACACAACAGGACTGAAACAGGGGAATACATGGTGCCACTCCCCAAAATAGGAAGAGACAAAAAAACACAAAAGTTCCTCAAACCAGTTCTTGGATTGCAGCTGAGGCTGAAAGCACAGCTATGTACATAGGCTTTTCATTTCCATGTATGCAAACTCAAAAATGATCAACATCTAACTTATAATGAAAGTGCCACAAAAAATAAATCTAAGATCATTTGTTTCATAGTATGAGTAAGCTTGAGATATTTTGCTGTGATAAACACCACTGAGAAAGAGCCTGCGTCCCAAATGAGAGCCTACGTCCCAAATGGAATCGTATTCCCTACATAGGGCTCTGGTCAAAGTAGTGCACTATATAGGGCATATTGTGTCATTTGATGCTGCTGACAGACAGTCCATTTACCAGGGATCATCAACAAGTTCTCTTGTGCGGATGGTCGGGGGCCCAAAAATATATGACTAAAATAATCATTTCAAACCTTGCTTTAATTTGAATACGATCACGTCGCTCTACTATGCGTGTGAACACCTGGGAACAGATTTCTTAAATTAAAAATCCCTTGGGAGACGATTTTCTGGTGTTTTTACAGTCGTATGACCAACAACAAATATTAAAGAAAATATTATACACTTCTCAAAAAAATAAAGGCAACACTTAAACAACACAATGTAACTCCAAGTCAATCACACTTCTGTGAAATCAAACTGTCCACTTAGGAAGCAACACTTTGTGAGACCATATGCTGACACATGCACATTTGTGGCCTGCTGGAGGTCATTTTGCAGGGCTCTGGCAGTGCTCCTCCTTGCACAAAGGCGGAGGTAGCGGTCCTGCTGCTGGGTTGTTGCCCTCCTACGGCCTCCCCCACGTCTCCTGATGTACTGGCCTGTCTCCTGGTAGCGCCTCCATGCTCTGGACACTACGCTGACAGACACAGCAAACCTTCTTGCCACAGCTCGCATTGATGGGCCATCCTGGATGAGCTGCACTACCTGAGCCAATTGTGTGGGTTGTAGACTCCGTCTCATGCTACCACTAGAGTGAGAGCACCGCCAGCATTCAAAAGTGACCAAAACATCAGCCAGGAAGCATAGGAACTGAGAAGTGGTCTGTGGTCACCACCTGCAGAACCACTCCTTTATTGGGGGTGTCTTGCTAATTGCCTATAATTTCCACCTTTTGTCTATTCCATTTGCACAACAGCATGTGAAATGTATTGTCAATCAGTGTTGCTTCCTAAGTGGACAGTTTGATTTCACAGAAGTGTGATTGACTTGGAGTTACATTGTGTAGTTTAAGTGTTCCCTTTATTTTTTTGAGCAGTGTATTTTGTTGTTGTTCCTTAGAACACTTGCGGGGAGCAAATAAAAACAACCCGCAGGCCAAATTCAGCCCACGGACCGTGAGTTGGGGAACCTTGCCATATACCAACAACGTAGCGCTTCCTCCTCCTTCACACTGCTGACGGACGGACGGGAGCCTTTTATACTGTATGTTGATTCAGGTCAGAATCAATGTGTGTGTCCCAAACGGCACCCTATTCCCGAATTGTGACGCCCACCATCTTCAAACACAATAAGTACATTATTACCAGATGATGTAGCTATATTGTACCCTTTCCAAAAGTAACCTATTCCCTATATGCGTAGCCCTATATTGCCAGGCCGTCATTGTAAATAAGTCAGAGGTAGTTTCATGAGCCAACGCTAACTGGCGTTAGCGCAATGACTGGGAGTCTATGGTATCTACTAGAATGCACAATTTCATTGTGCTCACGCTAGTTAGCAATTACAATGCTGCTAGTTAGTAACTTTCAACAACCTGCACGCAGAGACATAAAAATGTTATTCACAAGTTCATCTGACTCAGGAAGTAGATAAAGGGAAGAATCCCTTTAATTGACCTGCCTAGTAGAAGGTCAAATCAATATCTATATCTATATATATAGAGAGAGAGAGACAATTAGAGAGAATTACCTTTGACCAGAGTCATATGGGCTCTAGTCAAATGTAGTGCACTACATAGGGAATAGGGTGCCATTTGGGATGCACAATTGGTGAGAGGATTTGTGTAAAAGTAGAACAGTCGGTCAATGCAGAGAATGCTGGCTGTCACGCACATCACATTCTTATATCATACCAAGCTAGAAATAGACTATACTAACAAAAATAGTTAAACCTAACTTCCCATCCTTCAGCCTACATTCAGTTCAAGGCAATTCTACAGGAACATCAGTCTGAGCATGCTAAAATAAAATGGTTTGTCATCAACTGAAACCATCTTAATAATAGGTTTACTTTGTAGCCTTTACATTCAGTTCAACGCTCTACCCATAACTACCGTTCAGTGTACATTATGCATTAAAATAACAGGAGGCAGACTTGCCAAAACAATAACCCTACATTAGCAGCTGTACCGTGTCAGAGAACTGAGGCCTTCCCTCCCTGCAGAAGGGGGTACGACAACATGACATAAACTTGCTTTTGCTCTCAAGCCTTTGAATATGAGCGCCAAGGTGTGGATCCAGGTGTCAACATACTGTTAGGAGGGACTAACTGGAGCATGTAGAAACAGACGTACAAACAGACAGGTCTGGACAAGCAGCCAAACACAATAGTCACTGACTGACAGCTGGGTCCAGCCTTGCTTCAGATTCTCCTTCTTGCTTACTCATCAGTCCTGGTGTAACAGAGTTAGACACGTAACCTCACTCCAAACTTGAAATGTCATGATTGGCAAAAGCACGCGGTCATGTACGTGGCGAGCCAAATGATACCTGTCCCTGACTAGGCTCGAACCAGGGAAGGAAGAATTACTGTTGAGCAAGCACTGATCTTCAGAGGCATAGGGTGTAGACACTGAAAAGATCTAAGTCTAATATATATAGATAGTTGAAGTCGGAAGTATACATACACTAAGTTGACTGTGCGTTTAAACAGCTTGGAAAATTCCAGAAAACTATGTCATGGCTTTATGAGCTTCTGTTAGGCTAATTGACATCATTCGAGTCAATTGGAGGTGTACCTGTGGATGTATTTCAAGGCCTACCTTCAAACTCAGTGCCTCTTTGCTTGGCGTCATGGGAAAATCAAAAGAAATCAGCCAAGACCTCATAAAAAAATTGTAGACCTCCACAGGTCTGGTTCATCATTGGGAGCAATTTCCAAACGCCTGAAGGTACCACGTTCATCTGTACAACCAATAGTACGCAAGTATTAACACCATGGGACCACGCAGCAGTCATACCGCTCAGGAAGGAGACACGTTCTGTCTCCTAGAGATGAACGTACTTTGGTGCAAAAAGTGCAAATCCATCCCAGAACAACAGCAAAGGACCTTGTGAAGATGCTGGAGGAGACAGGTACAAAATAATCTATATCCACAATAACACGAGTCCTATATCGACATATCCTGAAAGGCCGCTCAGCATGGAAAAAGCCACTGCTCCAAAACCTCCATAAAAAAGACAGACTATGGTTCGCAACTGCACATGGGCACAAAGATCGTACTATTTGGAGAAATGTCATCTGGTCTGATGAAACAAAAATAAAACTGTTTGGCCATAATGACCATCGTTATGTTTGGAGGAAAAAGGGGGAGGCTTGCAAGCCGAAGAACACAATCCGAATCGTGAAGCACGGGGATGGCAGCATTATGTTGTGGAGGTGCTTTGCTGCAGGAGGGACTGGTACACTTCACAAAATAGATGGCATCATGACGAAGGAAAATTATGTGGATATATTGAAGCAACATCTCAAGACATCAGTCAGGAAGTTAAAGCTTGGTCGCAAATGGGTCTTCCAAATGGACAATGACCCCAAGCATACTTCCAACGCTGTGGCAAAATGGCTTAAGGACAACAAAGTCAAGGTATTGGAATGGCCATCACAAAGCCCTGACCTCAATCCTATAGAAAATTTGTGGGCAGAACTGAAGCGTGTGTGAGCAAGGAGGCCTACAAACCTGACTCAGCTACACCAGCTCTGTCAGGAGGAATGGGCCAAAATCCACCCAACTTATTGTGGGAAGCTTGTGAAAGGCTACCCGAAACGTTTGACCCAAGTTAAACAATTTAAAGGCAATGCTACCAAATACTAATTGAGTGTATGTAAACTTCTGACCCACTGGGAATGTGATGAAAGAAATATAAGCTGAAATAAATCTCGCTCTACTATTATTCTGACATTTCAAATTCTTAAAATAAAGTGGTGATCCTAACTGACCTAAGACAGTGAATATTTACTAGGATTAAATGTCAGGAATTGTGAAAAACTGAGTTTAAATGTATTTGGCTAAGGTGTGTGTAAACTTCGACTTCAACTGTATGCATACATGCACACAGTAGTTTAACAAACACCCCTACCCCTTCAGACACAGTCCTTTAAATGTACATATTAATCCAGAGACAAGGAACCGATGCTCTGCATACATTAGGGAAACACAAAGCTCCCTGGCTGAAAGGCATTTCACACTGGTTTCTGAAAACTCATTCTCAGGCCGCCTAATTAAAGAGCAACGCCTAAATGTCAAACAAAGTGATTAGCACAGAGAGTTATGGTCTCTGCCCCAAAAGGCACACTATTCTCTTTAGGCCACAGGCCATAGGGTGCCATTTGAGATACACACATGAAGAGTAGGGAGATGGAGGAGAGTTGGGAGAGGGGAATTGGAGCAGAGTTAGGGGAGGATAAGACTAGGGAGAGGGGAGTAGACTGTTGAGATTGTGGGAGTAGGGGAATGGTAAGGGTGATGATTAAGATTCATAAGTGATACTGACCCCAACGAGCAGCAGAGTGTTAGCAACACAGACCAACAGGGTTTCCTTTATGTCTCTCACCCATTACAGATGTGAAACAAACTACCAGGTCCAAAAGCAAAATGTAGTTAGTGTTGAAAAGAACCTGAGTCACGAGGATATTCTTCCCCAAGTAAAACATGACCGAAAACGACACAGACCTACTGTTGCCAAAGTTTAATTTGATGATGTCACTGAAAATTGCACCATGAAATTGATAATAAAAAACACATGGAAAACTCTTGCCAGGAATGAGAAGGTGCTGCTCAAATCCGAGGCCAAAACGTTATCAAATCATTCGTGAGGCATAAATTGTTAATTACATGGAAATCAATGCCACAGCGAGAGATGTCGACACACTGTATGGCGATGCCAAATTTGACCAACTGACATTGTTTTCTGTGAGGATTACGTGACAACCAGGAAACCAACTGTGGGGGATCTGTTTGTGTGTGGTGTATTTAAAGCCAGATGTACTAAGACAGCTAGGCCTTGCTTGCATCTGCTGGCACACGTGTCCCATTTTCCATCCCCTTTTGAAACCTGGGCAGACTAGATTGAGGTCTTACTATACATCACACACAAAGCCTGACAGCCTCTGAGGACATTCAGCTGGCAGGGAGAACATCTGTAAAATAGTGACCGATAACAACTTGGCTGTCCGACTCTCTTCAACTCGCTTTTAACAGAGTTTTTGGTCAATTCAAAATGGAAATCCTGAACAGGCCAATTAATCTAAATAAATAAGGGCCTTTCTATTATCGAAGAAGACACTGTTCAGTGAATGCTTGGCAGCGAGAGACTTTCCCACTGAACTTGACAGTAAAGGAATGATTTACTCAGAGAAGCTAATGGGCTCCAGACCACAGCGGTAGCTACAGGGCTTTCTAGAAAGGGATCACAGAGAGACAAACCATTGGTCAAACACCAGAACTGTGCCCTGGTGCATTGTTCTTCTTTGTGACCATGAGAGTATTTCCATGCTATGAATATTTTTACGAGCATGTTGTTGTAAGAGATTTGCACACATTTGCTTGTGGTACAGAGACAGTTGAAAAGGCTTGTGAATCCAATGTCTATTCATTATGAAACACTGATACATCGAAGGTAAACTATTACAGTGTGCAAGTATGTAATAGTGAACGAGTTGAATTGAGGCGGTAAATGTACACATCTATGCAGGTCTTATTATAGATGGGCAATTCCACGATAAGCGTGACATAAACTAGGTCTCCATTCAATTGGCGATAGATTTATGTGAATATGCTCAAATCTGCATTAAAAGCATTTATCAAATTAACTTGTTGCAGATAAAAAGCTGCGGGTGATGAAGTAGTCCACATAAAAATACCTATTGCGGTGAAATTCCCAATGTATCGAATAAAAAAATACAAGTTAATGGGTTTCCATCGCATTTTCAACTCTGACGGTTCTCTCACAAATAGTTTTTCATTATATAGCAAGTGTGCCCACTCTGATATAGGCACGTGCGCTCTAGCCATGATGATCATGCCACTAGAATAAGACCATCGATATTTATTGGAAAGGAGCATCAAGCTCATCAGCTTGCACTTTAACCAACAT
This sequence comes from Salvelinus fontinalis, assembly GCF_029448725.1. Classification (NCBI taxonomy): domain Eukaryota; kingdom Metazoa; phylum Chordata; class Actinopteri; order Salmoniformes; family Salmonidae; genus Salvelinus; species Salvelinus fontinalis. The sequence goes on from NW_026601051.1 coordinate 30,414, forward strand.
GTGACATTACCCAACATTAACCAATTCATAACTTATTTAATCTGTAGCCTGCATGCTTTCGCGATGAGTCGTAGTGAGAGTATGATGGTAATTATAGAAATATTTTGCGCAGTTTCCACTAGAGAACGATACCGATAACGATTATTGGAGGACCAAAAAAGCCGATACCGATTAAATCGGCTGATTTTATTTATTTATTTGTAATAATGACAATTACAACAATACTGAATGAACACCTATTTTAACTTAATATAATACATCAATAAAATCAATTTAGACTCAAATAAATAATGAAACATGTTCAATTTGGTTTAAATAATGCAAAAACAGTGTTGGAGAAGAAAGTAAAAGTGCAATATGTGCCATGTAAGAAAGCTAACGTTTAAGTTCCTTTCTCAGAACATGAGAACATATGAAAGCTGGTGGTTCCTTTTAACATGAGTCTTCAATATTCCCAGGTAAGAAGTTTTAGGTTGTAGTTCTTATAGGACTATTTCTCTCTCTACCATTTGTATTTCATATACCTGTGACTATTGGATGTTCTAATAGGTACTTTAGTATTGTCAGCCTGATCTCGGGAGTTGATAGGCTTGAAGTCATAAACAGCGCAATGCTTGAAGCACAGCGAAGAGCTGCTGGCAAATGCAGGAAAGTGCTGTTTGACTGAATTCTTACGAGCATGCTGCTGACTGAGCGGTGGTAGGCAGACTGCTCTATCAAATCATAGACTTAATTATAATAAACACACAGAAATACGAGCCTTAGGTCATTCATATGGTCAAATCCGGAAACTATCATTTCGAAAACAAAACGTTTATTCTTTCAGTGAAATACGGAACCGTTCCTGGACTTTCTCTCATGGGTGGCATCCCCAAGTCTAAATATTGCTGTTACATTGTACAACCTTCAATGTCATGTCATAATTATATACAATTCTGGTATATTAATTACGGTCTTTGTTAGGAATAAATGGTCTTCACACAGTTTGCAACGAGCCAGACTGCTTGCACGGAACGCAAGAGTAGTGTCTATAGAAATATCATGTTAGCAGGCAATATTAACTAAATATGCAGGTTTAAAAATATATACTTGTGTAATGATTTTAAGAAAGGCATTGTTGTTTATGGTTAGGTACACATTGGTGCAACGACAGTTCTTTTTTCGCGAATGCGCTTGTTAAATCACCTGTTTGGCGAAGTAGGCTGTGATTCGATGAGAAATTAACAGGCACCGCATTGATTATATGCAACGCAGGACACGCTAGATAAACTAGTAATATCATCAACCATGTGTTATTGTTATGAAAACTTGAAATGGGCCCTAATTAAATCGGCCATTCCGATTAATCGGTCGACCTCTAGTTTCCACCACCATTTCTTGCATAATTCATTTTAATAACAAAAAGATCCCATTTTGTGTAGCATATTTTGTTTTGTGGAGATTTGGAAAGTTTACCGACTAAATTTCCGTTTCCACCAGGCTGGTCATGACATTTTTTTTTATCCGACATGTACTTTACGGTGCATAAAAAAGGTCAGATGGAATGACTGAGTTGACATTCGGCCATGTACCGCTGTATAATACAGTAGGTGAAAGTGATATGTGGGATCTTCAACGGCAGACGAAGGATGATTTTCCAGTCTAGCCTGGGGACACCACTTCACTGCTAAAGATGTTCCTCTCAATTTAGCACAATGAGAAATCCAATGTCCTTTGCCCATCCTCCTACGTTTCTCTTTGGACTGCATTCACCAAACAACACGAAGACATAATGCAACAAAAACTACTGCAGATTTGATTTCAACTAAACTATCAATATTCTGATCACAAACTAATTAAAGGGATTCCAAATACAGATTCCCAACAAACAAGTACCTCTAGAAACTTCACTTCGGCGTGTTTGTTTCTTGTTTGGCAGTCCATCTCCTATTTACACCCACAGGTGGTTAAACAACTCCTATTAACACGCCATAACAGGTCATTATCCTGTCTGATCATGTCAGGGGGAGAGGCGGGCAGGAGTCCGAGGCTGAGGCATGGTTAACACTTCACACAGACCAGGGCTGAGGGCCACGCCTCCGATTCCTCAGCTGGCACAGAGCACTTCCTCAGCACTGACTCAAGAGCACTCCAGTGCATGCCAATACAGAGAGCTCCCTGCTCCACAATACCCAATCTGTCCCCTGCTTCTCTACCAAAACCTCAACTCTGAGCTACTGAACATTGCACAGAGTTGCCATATAATTAGGCAATAAGGCCCAATGGGGTGTGGTATGTTTAAGCAATAAGGCCTGGGGGGTGTGGTATATAGCCAAGGGCAGCTAAGGGCTGTTCTTGATACGACGCAACGCGGAGTGCCTGGATATAGCCGTGGTATATTGGCCGTATACCTCAAACCCCCGAGGTGCCTTATTGCTATTATAAACTGGTTACCAATGTAATTACAGTTGTACAAAGTTTGTCAGCATTCAGGGCTTGAACCACCCAGTTTGTTATGGCTAAACTGGGTGGTTCGAGCCCTGAATGCTGATTGGCTGAAAGCTGTGGTATATCAGACCGTAAACCACGGGTATGACAAAACATTTAGTTTTACTGCTCTAACTACGTTGTTAACCAGTTCAAAATAGCAATAAAGCTAGGATTTGTGATATATGGCCTATATACACCACACCTCCTCGGGCCTTATTGCTTAAATATACCACGGCTAAGGGCGGTACTTAGCTGCGAAGCGGAGTGTCTGGACACAGCCCTTAGCCGTGGTATATAGGCCATATACCACAAACCCGAGGTGCCTTATTGGTATTATAAACTGGTTACCAACATAAATAGAACAGTAAACAAATATTTTTGCATCATACCCGTGGTATATTTAAGCAATAAGGCCCGGAGAGGTGTGTATTGCCAACACGGTGTGGTACATGGCCACGGTCTGTTCTTAGGCATGACGCAACATGGAATGGATACAGTCCATAGACGTGGTATATTGGCCATATACGACAACCCCCCCCCCCCCCCCCCGAGATGCCTTACTGCCATTATAAACTGGTTACCAACATAATTAGAACAGTAAAAAGTATTTTTTTTGTCATACCCATGGTACAGTCTGATATACCACGGCTTTCAGCCAATCAGTGTTCAGGTCTCGAACCACCCAATTTATAATGTCTGATATACCACGGTTGTCAACCAATCACCATCCATGACAGTGTTTCCCCTGTATTCATTTAGTAGCGGCGCAACACCATAAATGTAGAAAAGATAACTGACCTACATATTTTTTAAGGATAGAATCTTTGAAAACTACAAAACCACCTAAATAAAAGCTGGACAGTCAGCGAGAATCGAAAATTCTAAAAACAAAGAGTTTAGAAATATTTTAGGCATGGCGAGACGGAATGAATAATGGCAAAATGCATAGAACTGCAGGAAATTAGCTTCACAACATTCTCTCTCAGCTCAATGGAAAAACTTGCAGGAAACACTTTTCTCTCTGCCGCCAATTCCGGAGGGATTTAAGCCGTGCCCCTAACCCTGCAAGCCGCCACCTCCCCCTTTCCATGACGGTTGCCACCTCTGCTAAAAAATAAATAAATAGGGGAAACACAGGAAATATTTTACGTCCATCAGTGATGTGGGTGGCCCGTGCTAAAATGTCAATTGGATGATGCTGTATGAAGATTTACTAGCATTCAGGACATTTTACTACAGTCTCTACTCTAGACAGCCTCTGCTTCACTCAGAATACTGGCATACATACGTTTACAGGAGCACAATTTTACAAACAAAGGACAGTACCAGAGTTTATACAAGAAACAAAGTTGGCGGCAGAGAGAAGAACAGAAAGGCTCTCAGGAAGCATTGCACGCAGCTGGTTTTCTGGCAGCTTTGCGGCATGGTACAGTGGGAAGATGACACACGCTTACATCATCGCCTGGTCAAACAGTGAGAGAGCAGCTTTTCCTGTTCAACAGCATATGCTTTACACAGCATGTCCCATCGGAGGGCAACCAGTAACAAAGCTCTGTCCTGGTCTGTGGTGTTATGAGGACATTTGAGGCCGTATGCATCACGCGTCTCAGAGTAGGAGTGCTGATTTAGAAACAGTTTGTCTTTTAAATCCTAAAGAATAAGAGAATATGGAAAGGGTGGGCCTGGTCTGTTGTGCACTCACTCGCTCCGAGAGTCTGACATCAGAATTGCCGGCTGGCCAGTCACAACACACCCTGAAAAATATCCTTCAAAAAATATATGGATTTAAATCAAATCCCTCCAAGCTAACCTGTCAAAGAAAACCATTCTGCAGATATCAACATGCATTTGTGGTTTTGTACAGATGTCTGGGCTAGGTTATGCTTTCATAACTGCAGTCTTGCCTCAACCTCAGAGGTGCAGTCCCCAGGGAACGAAGCTCAAATCCCCATGGCTGGCTCCCACATTTGATTAGGGCTCTGGTCAAAAGTAGTATTTAGGGATGGGGTGCATTTGGGATACAGACCCTGCCTCTGCCAAAAGGCCAATCATCAAGTATGTCAGAAAGGAGCGCTCTGAAGACGAGCTCCTGCTGTATATAAAGTTGAAGTCGGAAGTTTACATACACTTAGGTTGGAATCATTAACTCATTTTTCAACCACTCCAAACATTTCTTGTTCACAAACTATAGTTTTGGCAAGTCGGTTAGGATATCTACTTTGTCCATGACAAGGAATGTTTCCAACAAATGTTTACAGATAATTTATTGTATCACAATTCCAGTGGGTCAGAAGTTTACATACACTAGTTTGACTATGCCCTTAGACAACATGGAAAATTCCAGAAAATGTCATGGCTTAAGAAGCTTCTGACATCATTTGAGTCAATTGGAGGTGTACCTGTGGATGTATTTCAAGGCCTACCTTCAAACTCAGTGCCTCTTTGCTTGATATCATGGGAAAATAAAAAGAAATCAACAAAGACCTCAGAAAAAGTGTAAAACGTACATATCAATCCCAAAACAACAGCAAGGGACCTTGTGAAGATGCTGGATGAAACAGGTACAAAATAACCTATATCCACAGTAAAACAAGTCCTATATCGACATAACCTGAAAGGCCACTCAGCAAGGAAGAAGCCACTGCTCAAAAAACCGCAAACCGCCATAAAAAAGCCAGACTACGGTTTGCAACTGCACATGGGAACAAGGACAGTACTTTTTGGAGAAATGTCCTCTGGTCTGATGAAACAAAAATAGAACTGTTTGGCCATAATGACCATCGTTATGTTTGGAAGAAAAAGGGGGAGGCTTGCAAGCCGAAGAACACCAACCGTAAAGAATACCAACCGTAAAGCACGTGGGCTTTGCTGCAGGAGGGACTGGTGCAATTCACAAAATAGATGGCATCATGACGAAGGGAAATTATGTGGATATATTGAAGCAACATCTCAAGCCATCAGTCAGGACGTTAAGGCTTGGTCTTCCAAATGGACAATGACCCCAAGCATACTTCGAAAGTTGTGGCAAAATGGCTTAAAGACAACAAAGTCAAGGTATTGGAGTGGCCATCACAAAGCCCTGACCTCAATCCTATAGAATATTTGTGAGCAGAACTGAAAAAGTGTGTGCGAGCAAGGAGGCCTACAAACCTGACTCAGTTACACCAGCTCTGTCAGGAGGAATGGGCCAAAATCCACACAAATTATTGTGGGAAGCTTGTGGAAGTCTACCCAAAACATTTGACCCAATTTAAAGGCAATGCCAATCAAATGCTAATTGAGTGTATGTACCCACTGGGAATCTGAGTGTTCTGACCCACTGGGAATCTGATGAAAGAAATAATAAAGCTGAAATAAATCACTCGATTATTAATCTGACATTTCACATTCTTAAAATAAAGTGGATAGACCGAAGACATGGAATTTTTACTAGGATTAAATGTCAGGAATGGTAAAGAACTGAGTTTAAATGTATTTGCCTAAGGTGTATGTAAACTTCAACTGTATGTGTATGTGTATATATATATATACACTGCTCAAAAAAATAAAGGGAACACTTAAACAACACAATGTAACTCCAAGTCAATCACACTTCTGTGAAATCAAACTGTCCACTTAGGAAGCAACACTGATTGACAATAAAAGTGGTCTGTGGTCACCACCTGCAGAACCATTCCTTTTTTGGGGGTGTCTTGCTAATTGCCTATAATTTCCACCTTTTGTCTATTCCATTTGCACAACAGCATGTGAAATTTATTGTCAATCAGTGTTGCTTCCTAAGTGGACAGTTTGATTTCACAGAAGTGTGATTGACTTGGAGTTACATTGTGTTGTTTAAGTGTTCCCTTTATTTTTTTGAGCAGTGTATATATATATACACACACGACAAATTGCTTGCATCCCACAGGGCACCCTATTCCCAATATTCTGCACTACTTTTGACCAGATGTCTGTGCAAGAAGTCTCTAAAGGCTATTGAACGGAAACAATCAAATCTCATGAGTCGATTTGTTTTTTGTGGAGAGGAATCTTTTATACAGTACATTTGAGCCATGTGGAGATGTTTATTCAAATGGCCAGACATTCCTCTGAGACAATCCTCTCCTTGTGCTCGGTGTTCCACACACTAGGCCTTGACATTTCAGAGAGGGTTTTCGGTTATGGAGAGCTCAGAACAGGCCAGCATCCCCACAGAGAAGTGCTTCTGAAGAACACATTCATGGAGCTGGGGGAACAAAAACAGAGATGGGTTCCATCCCAAATGGCGTCCTATTCCCTATACACATCGTTCTACTTTTGACCAGGGCCCATAATACTATAGGTAAAAGCGGTGCACTATATAGGGAATAGGGTGCCATTTGGGACATATTTATGGAGCTGGGGAACAAAACCAGAGATGAGAATGGATCCTGGACAAAATGTGATTTGATTTATATGATAATTAATAGTTGCCTACATAGACGGTTGCTCCAGCCTAGCAACAGTACTAACATTATCGAGGATAATACAAAATAAAGAGCAAAGGCGTATTTCCATTGTGGTCCTCAAAATGTTCATTATGGTCCTACACTCCATATCCACCAAGCCAAACTGACACCTGGTTAAGTTTCATAGTAAGCCGACTTAATGTTACCCCAGACCCATACGAATAGTCTCATTGACACACTACTCAACCAAGATCCTGTTAAATTCTGGGAGAAAAGTGTCTGAATCCTAAGTGGAACCCTTTTCCCTACATAGACTCTGGCCAAAGGTACTGCACTAATGGGTCTAGGGTGCTGTCTGCTGCCGCTATCCAGTTATACTCGGCTTCCTCAGAATAAGCATCCTGTTCCGGAACCATTTGAATATTCTTGAGGCTTGAATAGCAATGATCCTTTTTTATTTTTTTTTTAAATCTACCTGAACTTAGGCTCCATTTCTTTATAACCTCAACATGAAGATGTCTGTAGCAAGAAGACAAGTTCCAACACCAATGACCAATGCTATGGATTATTGATGAAGAAATAGAAATACACAAAAAATGTAATTCCACTGTTAATGCTTCAAGGAGATCAAATAACCCTGCTGGGAATCCAAACTTGGGAGTTGCTTCTACAATGGCTGTATTCTGCATGCCTGGGTTAGGCCAAACAGACCACCAGCTTCAGGAACACACCTATGGCGTTCCACAAAAACACTTCTGTGGAGGCTCCTGAAGAACCTCGTTCTCAAACAAACTCGCTCGGAGTGTCTGGAGCTGAACACCCAACCATGTGCAAGAAAGTTCTGCTTCTGACAAAAGGTGGATGAAGATGTGCAATAACCTCAGGAGAGCAAAGCAGGGTGCAGATGTCATAAAAGCTCTTGCTCTGTTAATGGAAGAATACCTTAAAAAAGGTAGAGCTTCTCAGGAAACTTCTTCCCATCCCAAGACAAAGCCTCGTAAAGTGTTATAAGTGTCCCGTAGTGGGGGCTGGTGTGGGGAGGAAGGGTCATCATAGTAAATGACTGGAATGTAATGAATGGAACAGTTTGCAACTCACGGAAACCATGAGCAGTCATGGGATTTAAAAGTGCTACCAGCCACCACTAGACTAGACATGGGCACACACGAAAAGATATGCCACTCATTGGCCTGCTTTGTTTCCCATGGAGCCCCCATGGAGCCATGGGTCATATGTAGCTGTGCAACTAGGCTTGATTCACATGGCGGGCTTGGCGGCCATGGATGATGTGAAAACTCAGTTGACTGGATCTCTGCCAGGGTGCAAGTAATCTGTTTGCATAGCACTCTGTAAACCACTTACGCACATGTTATGAAGTGTTATGACATAGCTTCCCGTTAACAATGTTCTAGGAGGCCACGAGCGCTGCCCTTACAGATGCCCTCTCCTGGAGTAGACCTAATAATCCCTACTACTGGGTCACTTCCTGTAGCATGCCCAGTTCCCTTCAATGGCAGTCAAATTGTTTCAATCAGGCCCATAGTCTCAGAGTTGCAGTGCTAATCTAGGGTGAAATTTACCTTCTAAATTCGAATGAATAAGAAGGGGGACCTGATCCTAGATTATGGCCCCAGGTAGGGACTGTTGCGGTGACCGCATTACCGTCACACCTGCGGTTACGAGTCATGAAGGCAGTCAAATTCCACGTGGCCGTTTAAATCGTGGCAATTAGCAGTACCTACTTCTTTGTTAACCGCTCAAAACAGAATAGCCGCATGTGCACACTCATGCCATGGAATTCTAAGCCAATCTTGTCTGCTAAATGGATTTGTGTAGCCCACAGCCATTTGGCATAGCCAGATCAGGACCTAACATAAGGACAACTCAGAGTATGCTATTCTGTTCTTCTGAAATAGACTACATTTTCATCACATCATGTTTATTTAGACCTGTCTAAAATAAATAATGGATTTATTGTGAAGGTGTAGAATATATTACATGGATTTATTAGACTTTTTTAAATGTAGAGGGTCTGCATCAGTGGCTAGTAGGCTGTATGTGAAAGCTATATGATGTTAAATGTGTTTATATTAATTAACGGTCAATTTGCTTGACGAAATTGTGTGACCGTCACAGGCCTAGCCCCAGGAGAACTACTGTATGTAAATGTCCATTTTAATAGCACATGCCTAAAGTATGAGCAATGCCTCTCAGGGCAGGCAGCACTAAATTGTGATGCCGGCTGTGGCTCATGCCTCACATCAGTACAAATCACATTTCCATTAGGAGGCCTAGGATACGTCCCAGATGGCACCTTATTCCATTCATAAAATGCACTACGTTTGACCTGGGCCCATAGGGCTTTGGTCAAAAGTAGTGCACTATAACAGGAATAGGGTTCCATCTGGGCTATAGACCTGAACAGCTGCTGATCCACTAATGACAACAAACTAGAGGTCGACCGATTAATCAGAATGGCCGATTAATTTGGGCCGATTTCAAGTTATAACAATCGGTAAATCGGCATTTTTGGACACCGATTATGGCCGATTACATTGCACTCCACGAGGAGACTGCGTGGCAGGCTGACTTACCTGTTATGCGATGGCAGCAAGAAGCCAAGGTAAGGTGCTAGCAAGCATTAAACTTATCTTATTAAAACAAATCTATCTTCACATAATCATTAGTTAACTACACATGGTTAATGATATTACTAGTTTATCTAGATTGTTCTGCGTTGCATATAATCGATGCGGTGCCTGTTAATTTATCATTGAATCACAGCCTACTTCGCCAAACGGGTGATTTAACAAGCGCATTCGCGAAAAAAAAGCACTGTCGTTGGACCAACGTACCTAACCATAAACATCAATGCCTTTCTTAAAATCAATACACAAGTATATCTTTTTAAACCTGCATATTTAGTTAATATTGCCTGCTAACATGAATTTCTTCTAACTAGGGAAATTGTGTCACTTCTCTTGCGTTCTGTGCACGCAGAGTCAGGGTATATGCAACAGTTTGGGCCGCCTGGCTCTTTGCGAACTGTGTATACACCATTTATTCCTAACAAAGACCGTAATTAATTTGCCAGAATTGTACATAATTATGACCTAACATTGAAGGTTGTGCAATGTAACAGCAAAATCTAGACTTAGGGATGCCACCCGTTCGATAAAATTCGGAACGGTTCCGTATTTCACTGAAAGAGTAAATATTTTGTTTTCGAAATGATAGTTTCCGGATTTGACCATATTAATGACCTAAGGCTCGTATTTCTGTGTGTTATTATATAACACGGTGGTAGGCAGCAGCAGGCTCGTAATCATTCAAACAGCACTTTACTGCGTTTGCCAGCAGCTCTTCGCAATGCTTCAAGCATTGCGCTGTTTATGACTTCAAGCCTATCAACTCCCGAGATCAGGCTGGCAATACTAAAGTACCTATTAGAACATCCAATAGTCAAAGGTATATGAAATACAAATGGTAGAGAGAGAAATAGTCCTATAAGAACTACAACCTAAAACTTCTTACCTGGGAATATTGAAGACTTATGTTAAAAGGAACCACCAGCTTTCATATGTTCTCATGTTCTGAGCAAGGAACTTAAACGTTAGCTTTCTTACATGGCACATATTGCACTTTTACTTTCTTCTCCAACACTGTTTTTGCATTATTTAAAGCAAATTGAACATTCATTATTTATTTGAGATAATATAATACATCAATAAAATCAATTTTAAGTTAAAATAAGTGTTCATTCGGTATTGTTGTAATTGTCATTATTACAAATAAATAAATAAATAAATAAATATATATATATATAAAGCCGATACCAATTAAAATCGGACAATAAAAAAATGTAATGTTTTTTATTTTTATAATATTAAATACCGATTAATCGGTATCGGCTTTTTTGGTCCTCCAATAATCAGTATCGGTGTTGAAAAATCATAATCGCTCGACCTCTACAACACACCATGTCCATTCTCCTTCACGGAGACCTAACTAACTGGCCTTTTCATTAACACGTCATGTTTTCAAAAGCTGGAAACTCAAATATATGACTGCTTTTGTCAATACCTTGCATGCAGCAGGAAAATGGTGAAAATTATTATGGATGCAAAACCTACTAGGCTATTCAAAACACCCTGCAATCAAATATTTAATCATATGGCTCATTTTTAGAGCAATAAAGTAATGATTTGAAATCCAACTTCTACCTCAATGATGTTTGCTCACTTCCCTTCATGGAGTTAAAAAAGGAACCTCTGTCACTGGTATAAGAAGTATGGTGGAAACTATTTAGAGAATGCTTGCCAAAGTCATGCTTCAATGGTTGACTCCACAGTGAGCCTGTGGTCAAGTACTGTGTTCCAAATGGCTCACTATTCTCTTTTTAGAGCACTACTTTTGACCAGGGCCCAAAGGACACTGGTCGAAAGCATTGCATGAGATAGGGCATAGAGTGCAGGGCAGAGTCATTGCCACAGGGATCATCACACATAATCACACAAGCTTTTAATCCAGCATTGTGCCCGTTTTTGGAGCTGGAAGCCAGGCCACTGTCTCCCACAGCCCTGCTGTGACAGAGAGCCAACAGTTCAGCAACATCCTAACCTGGGTACCAATAATTGTGGCATCATGCCACTCCTTACCTGTTTGTTGGGCATGACAGGAAGTGGTAAGATAACACCAACAGACTGGTACCAAGGCTAGCAACATTCTATGGACTCATAACACATTGTGGACTGTGGGAGGTAATGTCAATAATGTCTCTACGGTATTTGGAGGTCGTCCTTTAGAAGATAACAAGAACAAGTCCATAATTGAGCCATTGCCTTGGACAGTGTTGTTTGAACGTTGATTGGAACGGCTGCATAGACTCTGATCATAGGGCGTTAAGTGGTGCAGGACAGTGTGTGATGCACATGACCAGCGCAACAACTCGCTCTTCTCACAATCACATGCCCATCCTGAGGCATTGCAGATCAGATCAAAGGCAGTTACACACTAATTAAAATCATTTGTTTAATGAAATGAAATGAGATCCTTGGGCAAGCTAGTCAAATGTAACCTATTCCTTTTGGTGGTTGCAATAATTAGGCTCTCAGTCAAACCCAAAATAACTCATCTCAATTCTTAGTGCACAATACCGAGTAGGCCTATAGGTTTCACTAAACACAGAGGACGACGACACTCATCCTTTCACACCTAGCACGGACAATGAAAAGGAAACGCTGTCAACAAGTGGTCTGAGTGTTTTTCCTGTACCTATGTTTTTCCTGTACTAGGCCTAATAGCCTACATGTCACATCAGGATTTGAAACACAATCAAAAAGTTCCAATCCGTGGATGTCACAATCAATATAGGCTACTCGATCGTTAGTCTTGTCATAAGCAGTAATATTCCATCTGAACAACGTACGGTCTCTGAGGATTTTGTTCCAGAACAGGACAAAAAGAAAAAGCTGCCAAGAAAAGCAATGCCAGTGTGTCAACACCATTTCTTCTTATGAGGTGAATTAAGGCCTGGGTTGTGTCCCAAATGGACCCTATTCCCTACAGTGGCAAGAAAAAGTATGTGAACCCTTCGGAAATACCTGGATTTCTGCATACATTGGTCATAAAATCTGATCTGAACTTCATCTAGGTCACAACACACACAGTCTGCTTAAACTAATAACACACGAACAATTCTACGTTTACATGTCTTTATTGCACACCGTGTAAACATTCACAGTGCAGGGTGGGAACAGTATGTGAACCCTTGGATTTAATAACTGGTTGACCCTCCTTTGGCAGCAATAACCTCAACCAAATGTTTTCTGTAGTTACGGATCAGACCTGCACAATGGTTAGGAGGAATTTTGGACCATTCCTCTTTACAAAACTGTTTCAGTTCAGCAATATTATTGGGATGTCTGGTGTGAACTGCTCTCGAGGTCATGCCACAGCATCTCAATCGGGTTGAGGTCAGGACTGACTAGGCCACTCCGGAAGGCGTATTTTCTTCTGTTGCAGCCATTCCGTTGTTGATTTACTTCTGTGTTTTGTGTTGTTGTCCTGTTGCATCACCCAACTTCTGTTGAGCTTCAATTAGGGACAGATGGCCTTACATTCTCCTGCAAAATGTCTTGATAAACTTGGGAATTCATTTTCACATCTGTTAGCAAGCTGTCCAGGCCCTGAGGCAACAAAGCAGCCCCAAACCATGATGCTCCCTCCACCATACTTTACAGTTGGGGTGAGGTTTGGATGTTGGTGTGCTGCCTTTTTTTCTCTGCACATGTTGTTTGGAAGGAACACACAACACTAACTGTAGTTTCATCTGTCCACAGAATATTTTGCCAGCAGCGCTGTGGAACATCCAGGTGCACTTTTGCAAACTTCAGACGTGCAGCAGTGTTTTTTTTGGACAGCAGTGGCTTCTTCCGTGGTGTCCTCCCATGAACACCATTCTTGTTTAGTGTTTTACGTATCGTAGACTCGTCAACAAAGATGTTAGCACGTTCCATAGATTTCTGTAAGTCTTTAGCTGACACTCTAGGATTCTTCTTAACCTCATTGAGCATTCTGCACTGTGCTCTTGCAGTCATCTTTGCAGGACGGCCACTCCTAGGGAGAGTAGCAACAGTGCTGAACTTTCTCCATTTACAGACAATTTGTCTTACCGTGGACTGATGAACATCAATGCTTTTAAGGATACTTTTGTAACCCTTTCCAGGTTTATGCAAGTCAACAATTCTTAATCTTAGGTCTTCTAAGATCTCTTTTGTTCGAGGCATGGTTCACGTCGGGCAATGCTTCGTGAATAACAAAATAACAATTTGTGAGTGTTTATAGGGCAAGGCAGCTCTAACCAACATCTTCAATCTCATCTCATTGATTGGACTCCAGGTTATCTGACTATTGACTCCAATTAGCTTTTGGAAAAGTCATTAACCTAGGGGTTCACATACTTTTCCCAACCTACACTGTGAATGTTTAAATTATAAATTCAATATAGACAATAAAAATACAATAATGTGTTTGTTATTAGTTTAAGCACACGCAATATGTCTATTGTTGTGACAGAGGAAGATCAGATAAAAATTATGACCAACTTATGCAGAAATTCAGGTAATTCCAAAGGAATTTGTCTTTTTCTTGCCACTGTATATAAAAACACACTTCTTTTGATGGGCCCAATATAGGTAAAAGTGTGCAATTTGTGGCATATCCATTGAGTTATGAGGTGAATTAAGGCCTGGTGTCTCTCTCTCTGCCGGAAGCATTCCATTATAAATGGCAGGGAAGTTACCAGAGAGGGTCCTATATGGCAGACCAGTGCCGGAACCCCCACACTAAGCTAAATCCAGACCACTATTATGGATGTGTTCAAAATGGCACCCTATTCCTTTTATACTGGACTACTTTTGAGTGCACTACATAGGGAATATGGTGCCATTTGGATGCCAACCTGTGTCAAGTTGGCATTAATACTGATCTTAGTACATCCATGACCAAAGAGTTTTGTGACACGGTCACTTGACATCAATCACACTGCTCTAGAATCCAACTAAAATTGCCATTGTCGGGAGCAACAGCAGCAGCAATAGCTATATACTAAACGACTAAAGTGGGTTTATTTTCTGCTGTGGGTGAGAAGTTCACAGGGAGCTCTGGGTTTTTAGATCAAAGCACAACGCACGCATAATGAGTCTTTGATTTTGGGCCTCGTTTCCACCCTAGAAGCCCAATTCACTCTCAGCTTGAGAACAGTCAGTATTTCCCCACTTTTCGCTCCCTGCAATCAGGTCGGCTGCTTAGTTAGACTTCTGCGCATGTTACAATTGTTGTACGTTTCTTGCCACTGCATTGATTGTCAGTTTGGTAAGACCAATGATCACAGCATTTCGATGTGAGGGCAAAAGTAAACTTTAATGTGTTAACTACACTGACAACACACTCTACAAAGTAATTGATATGCAAGATTATATTGATCTAGAAAAGGCTAAGTGTAGGCTGAAACCCCCAGATATGCCCCAGCAGTCTGCCTCCCAGTCACAGCCGCAGGATAAGAATAGGCCAATTCTTCTCCAGGACTCCACAGTCAGACCACACTGAATAATTGAAAAGACATGCACTGCACCATGTCATCTGGGTTACTAACATGAAAACAACTGAGACTGCTCCTCCACACAATGCTGTGCCATGCAGGATGTATTGATGGAATTCTCATGGTCCTGTAGATCTAATATCAATGTAATCAAGTGCAATATGGAGAAATTACTGCGCCATATCCTGGTTGCAATATTTTGAATAGTTCGCCTTCAGTTTGTGTGACAAAACAAGCAGTCGATGTGTAGAGAATCATTGTACCATCTAAACCGCTGTGAAATATATTTTCCATAACCAAAAATATTGTATATTCAGCTGTTTGAAGCTGGTGTACAAATCTGAAAGTAAAAGACGCAAAAACTCAACTTAACGGGGGAAGCATAGAAATGGCGCACATGTAATAGATCTACCGCTTCTTAGACTTGCTTTCAATGAGAATGACAGAACTATAACTCACATGTCAAAAAGTTACATATTGTAGCTTTACATTACAGTTACCAATGCTCTTAACCACTAAATATAAATAAATGTCTTAAGCTTTGCAAAATGGTCTGCACCCTGCAGCCATATTCAAAGACAAAGTTTCTGCTCGTCTCCTCCTGTCTTAGTGGCAAAATGAACATGCTGTGGAAGCGAATCAAGTAGCCAGCTACTGTATCAACAAATTGGCATTCCCAAAACTGGGCAATCAAATGTAACCTGTTATCCTGCTCTCAGCTGTCCAGACATGCCAGTACAACCATCATATTGCTAAGAAATTGCACAATGTAATAGTCAACAGTACCATTTATCCCGCCATCCTCCGGGGCTTGTTGCACTCAAGATTAGAGGTCGACCGATTATGATTTTTCAACACAGATACCGATTATTGGAGGACCAAAAAAAAGCTGATACCGATTAAATCGGACGATTTTATTTATTTGTAATAATGACAATTACAACAATAGTGAATGAACACTTATTTTCACTTAATATAATACATCAAAATCAATTTAGACTCAAATAATGAAACATGCTCAATTTGGTTTAAATGATGCAAAAACAAAGTGTTGGAGATGAAAGTAAAAGTGCAATATGTGCCATGTAAGAAGGCTAACGTTTAAGTTCCTTGCGCAGAACATGAGAAAATATGAAAGCTGGTGGTTCCTTTTAACATAAGTCTTCAATATTCCCAGGTAAGAAGTTTTAGGTTGTAGTTCTTATAGGACTATTTCTCTCTATACGATTTGTATTTCATGTACCTTTGACTATTGAATGTTCTTATAGGCACTTCAGTATTGCCAGTGTAACAGTATAGATTCCGTCCCTCTCCTCGTCCCTACCTGGGCTCGAACCAGGAACGCGTCGACAACAGTCACCCTCGAAGCATCGTTACCCATCGCTCCACAAAATCCGCGGCCCTTGCAGAGCAAGGGGAACAACTACTCCAAGTCTCAGAGCGAGTGACGTTTGAAACGCTATTAGCGCGCACCCGCTAACTAGCTAGCCATTTCACATCGGTTACACCATTCTAGTCTCGGGAGTTGATAGGCTTGAAGTAATAAACAGCTCAACGCTTGAAGCAGAACGAAGAGCTGCTGGCAAAACGCACGTAAGTGCTGTTTGAATGAATGCGTAAAAGCCTGCTGCTGCCTACCATCGCTCAGTCAGACTGCTCTATCAAATATCAAATCATAGACTTAATTATAACATAACACACAGAAATACGAGTCTTAGGTCATTAATATGGTCGAATCCGGAAACTATCATTTCGAAAACAAAACGTTTATTCTTTCAGTGAAATACGGAACCGTTCCGTATTTATCTAACAGGTGGCATCCCTAAGTATAAATATTGCTGTTACACTGTACAACCTTCAATGTTATGTCATAATTAGTTCGCAACAAGCCAGGCAGCCCAAACTGTTGCATATACCCTGACTCTGCGTGCAATGAACGCAAGAAGTGACACAATTTCACCTGGTTAATATTGCCTGCTAACCTGGATTTCTTTTAGCTAAATATACAGGTTTAAAAAATATATACTTCTGTGTATTGATTTTAAGAAAGGCATTGATATTTATGGTTAGGGACAGTCGTGCAACGATTGTGCGTTTTTCGCAAATGCGCTTTTGTTAAATCATCCCCCGTTTGGCGAAGTTGGCTGTCTTTGTTAGGAAGAAATAGTCTTCACACAGTTCGCAACGAGCCAGGTGGCCAAGACTGCTGCATATACCCTGACTCTGTTGCAAGAGAAGTGACACAATTTACCTAGTTAAAAGAAATTCATGTTAGCAGGCAACATTAACCTGTTATGGCTGCACGCTGAATATTGAAAAAACTGGAAAATGTGTGCACATTTTCAAACGGCCTCCTAAGAAACTTTTTATTTTCCAATATGCATATATTTACTACTGTTGGATAGATAACAGTCTGTAGTTTCTAAAAAGGTTTGAATTGTTTCTCTAAGTCGAACAGAAATATTTTTACAGCCATTTTCCCAGCCGAATTGAGTTTCCCAAAATGCGATGTGTCTCTTTAAGACCTTCTCTATAAAAGGCCATTTGACTTGTGACCATAGGGACACGTCAGAGGCGTTCGTCAGACTGTAATGCGGAAGTGAGAATTGAAAGGAGTCGAATATCTCGTCCCTGGACTGAATAACACAACTTCTTGTGAGACCTGCGCAGTTAAAAAAAAAATCCGGGCGCGAAGGATAATTTGATCTCGGCTTCTGGAACAAGGTAGATAACGTTGAATATGATGCCTGACTACGATATTATTTGATACATGTCACAAAATCATCCTAAAGTATGTTTTTTCAATATACTTTAATTATATTATTGCAATTTATTCTGGACTTTAGATGTGAAACGACGGAAGAATTTTTTGAAGAAAAGCTTTCTAGCGCAGCAATGCTATCGTGCTAGCTAACCAAAGAGGGAAATAATTCGTTCTGGAACCCAACTAAAGACTCTACTGGACATTGGACCCCGTTACAACATTCTGATGGAGTACCAAGAAAGATAAGACCCAATTTGGGATGCTTTTTCATATATATGTCGAACTGTTGAATGCTAACTCTGCTAACTGTGCTAGGCTAGCGCTTGACTAGAATCAATGCTGCCTTATGCTAGCTTATGATGTTAGCTAATATAACGATATATTGTGTTTTCGCTGTAAAACACTTCAAAAATCGGAAATGTTGTCTGTATTCACAAGATATCTGTCTTTCATTAGTTATCCACCATATGTTTTTCTGAAATGTTTTATGAGGTGTAATTAGTAGCCGACGTTGGTGTATGTATTTTCTCTGGCTACTCCCGGCTGGATTCAGACTGTAGCTATGTATTAGCATTTTTGGGTAGCATCAATGTAAAACTGATTTATAGCTAAAATATGCACTTTTTATGAACAAAACATAGATTTATTGTGTAACATGTTATATGACTGTCATCTGAGGTCGTTTTTTCTGGGCTCTTTAGGTTGGTTTTAGTTTATTTCGGTTGGTTGTGCATGCTACTTCAATCATAATTCATACTTCATAATCATAATTCATACGTGTCTGTCCATTTTTGTATTTGGTGGTGAGCTAACATAAATATATGTGGTGTTTTCTCTGTAAAACATTTAAAAAAATCGGACATGTTGGCTGGATTGACAAGATGTTTATCTTTCAAATGCTGTATTGGACTTGTTAATGTGTAAAAGTTAAATATTTTTAAAAAATAGATTTTGAATTTCGCGCCCTGCAGGGGTGTCATTTTCGGTCCGAGGTCGGGCTTGCACCCCAAACAGGTTAACTAAATATGCAGATTTAAAAATATATACTTGTGTATTGATTTTAAGAAAGGCATTGATGTTTATGGTTAGGTACACGTTGGAGCAACGACAGTCCTTTTTCGTGAATGCGCACCGCATCAATTATATGCAACGCAGGACACGCTAGATAAACTAGTAATATCATCAACCATGTGTATGTAGTTAACTAGTGATTATGATTGATTGATTGTTTTTTATAAGATAAGTGTAATGCTAGCTAGCAACTTACTTCTTAACTGTAAGGTTGCAAGATTGAATCCCTGAGCTGACAAGGTAAAAATCTGTCGTTCTGCCCCTGAACGAGGCAGTTAACCCACCGTTCCTAGGCCGTCATTGAAAATAAGAATGTGTTCTTAACTGACTTGCCTAGTGTTAGGATTTATGTTTATGCACTATAGCCCGCTACCATATTGTTTGAAGATGAATATTGTTTTGTTACACACACACAATACAGATGTGTAGGTGTGTAAAGACTGATCAACATAGAAGGACAGGCTATACAAGCTGTGGTCAATCTGGAGAGGGGAGGGGTGCATATCTCTAAGCCAACCAGGGAGGGTAGGGCACTGGACAATACCATATTAGGAACTGTTTGAGTGTAGAATCGACGGAGACACAAGACGGATCTAATCTACCCAACAACCAGATGCGGACAGAGGAGAGCACCAAGGGACTTGGACAAGTCCGAGTGCCAGCATAGGCTGAGCAAAGTTTAAACCGCGCTCAGCTTCTACTATGATAGGCCAACGGACGAGTTGGAACTAAAGCTGTCATAGTATAAAAACTGTTATTTGAGTACATTACACAGTTCTCTGTTCTACCCTGCGCGGAGATACAGTGAACCCGTATATACGAAAATTGCATTTAGCATTTATCGCTTGAGTTTAATTAAAATACTTAAAATATATTCGGTGACTCTGAATCACATTTTGTCCTGATACCAGATTTGAACTGACGCAAATCTCTTTCACTAGTTAAATAAAGGTGTAAAAAATTAATTTAAAAAATGTAACAAATCGGCCAAATCGGTGTCCAAAAATACCGATTTCCGATTGTTTTGAAAACTTGAAATCGGCCCTAATTAAATCAGCCATTCCGATTAATCGGTCGACCGCTACTCAAGATGCCTGCCGCCCAACTAAGTTTCTTCCAGTTCAACCACTCGAGACAAAACGAAAACAAGCCAAGGCGAGAACCATTGGTCAAGAAGGTGACCAAGAACCTGATGGTCAGAGCTCCTCTGTGGAGATGGAAGAACCTTGCAGAAGGACAACCATCTCTGCAGCAATCCACAAATCAGGCTTTTATGGTAGTGGCCAGACAGAAGCCACTCCTCAGTAAAAGGCACGTCTCACAAAGACATGGCGGTTGGAACCAAAAATCTCAAATGTGGACTCATCACAACAAAAAGGACAGATTTCCACTGGCCTAATGCCCATTGTACATGTTTCTTGGCCCAAGCAAGTCTTCTTATTGGTGTCCTTTAGTAGTGGTTTCTTTGCAGCAATACGACCAGGCCTGATTCCCACAGTCTCCTCTGAACAGTTGATGTTGAGATGTGTCTGTAGGGTTGCAAAAGGTCAGAAACTTTCTGGTAAATTTCCCGGAAGTTTTCCATGGTAAGTTAAACCTGGGAATTGGGGAAATTTGCCTAAATTCATTTAAAAAAGTTAGCTTATAACCATGGACCTTTTTTGTGGGATACACATGGCAATTCTAGGTCATGTAGCATATTTTGGTTAAACTATCCCCAATTCAATGGAATTGCAACCCTCTGCATGCTCAGTGCATTCTTCCATCACATGTACAGCTGATGCACACTAATGAGATGCTATTGAGCCCAAACTACTACACTGTCTGAGCCAAGGACCACATGCACTCTGGTAAGTTTTGATTAAAATACTGGGTGGGGTGAATGTATTGTATATGACATACATGATTTTTTGTGAACTAGTAAATAGTAGCCTACAGCAAAGTGTGCTTAAATAATTTCTAACTTATTTGCAGTTTCTGCTAGTTAGTTCTTGCTACCATGTGGGTTTCAACTTGCTTGAACCTGCTAACTGAGGAGTGTTAATTCACCTGTTTTAATACATGTTACCTTTTAAAACATGGATTAAACAACTCCTTTGTAAGATACAACTGCGCAACTATTTATCTGTACATGGAATTGTATTTGGGTTTTGTTTACATTTACATTTACATTACATTTAAGTCATTTAGCAGACGCTCTTATCCAGAGCGACTTACAAATTGGTGCATTCACCTAATGACATTTTTACAATTTTTTTCTTCTAATCTTTACAGGAAAATGCCACAGGCACTATCTGATGTGTGGAGACATTTCACTGCAGCTAATGTAGAAGGAAAAGCTGTATACATTTGCAAATACTGTTACAAATCACATGTGAAAAATGCAACAAAAAAAGCAGAATCATCTGACCAGTGCATAAAATTCCCTCAGCGCTCACAACAACCAACCTCTGACAAAAGTCTCTCTACTTCTATTTGAGGTGAAAATTATGAATCCGACACCTTATGGATAGCAACAGTTCATGGTCCTCCTGGAATCAGAAGGTTTTTTTGGACTCAATGGAGGAATGTAGTCAGAAATGCTGATGAATGTCTTGATTGAATTGTGTATGCAACTGGTTCACCTCTGATGCTCACTGGCAATGTGTATTGGAAGAGATTTCTGAATGTTCTTCGCCCAGCATACACCCCTCCAACCAGACATGCTTTATCTACTCATTTGCTGGATGCAGAGTTCAAGTGAAGGTCAAACAAATCATAGAGAAAGCAGACTGTATTGCAATCATCTCTGATGGGCAAGGAATAATTAACCACATCTCCACCCCTCAAATCAGTATTCTACAAAAGCACAGACAATGGACAGACACACCGGTCTCTACATTGCAGATGAGCTGAAGGCAGTCATTAATGACCTTGAACGCCAGAAGGTATTTGCGCTGGTGACAGACAATGCTTGCGAACATGAAGGCTGTTTGGTGTAAAGTGGAAGAGTACTGCCCTCACATCCACTGTGCTGCTCATGCATTTAATCTGCTCCTCAAGGACATCATGGCACTGAAAACAATGGATACACTCTACAAGAAGGCAAAGGAAATGGTTAGGTCTGTGAAGGGTCATCAAGTTATAGCAGCAATCTACCTCACCAAGCAAAGTGAGAAGAATAAGAGCACCACATTGAAGCTGTTCAAGAGGTGGACATTGATGAGGTCCAGGGAGAAGACATGAAAGCCTGAGAGGAAGACAACCAAAGCTTTAGTTTCTAGACAATCATTTTACAGATGCATGTTGAAAACGTTTTTGGGAGATGCGATGGATCATTGGGGATCATTCAATATTCCCTTTATTTTGTTGTTCAGTGAAATCATCTCATGTGAAGAGTCAACTCAATAAATAAAAATATTTCTATTGGAAGGATTTAATCATTTGCAATTATGTCTACTTATGATAAGGTAAAAGGTTTGTTTCTGTCACCATATGATATGGTAAATATATCCAATGCAAAAAACATTACATTTAAATGGTATTAATATATTAATTTGCATATATTCCCATTAATTCCCACAGAAAGTTTCCATCTCTTAATATTCCCCAAAATGTGCAACCCTATGTGTCTGTTACTTGAAGTCTGTGAAGCATTTATTTGGGCTGCAATTTCTGAGACTGAATTAACTTATCCTCTGCAGCAGAGGTAACTCTGGGTCTTCCTTTCCTGTGGCGGTCCTTATGAGAGCCAGTTTCATCATAGCGCTTGATGGTTTTTGTGACTGGACTTCGAGAAACTTTCAAAGTTCTTGAAATGTTTCATTTGACTGACCTTCATGTCTTAAAGTAATGTTGGACTGTCATTTCTCTTTGCTTATTTGAACTGTTCTCGCCATAATATGGACTTGGTCTTTCACCAAATAGGGCTCTCTTCTGTATACCACCCAAACCTTGTCACAACACAACTGACTGGCTCAAACACATTAAGGAAAGAAATTCCACAAATTCACTTTTAACAAGGAACACATGTTAACTGAAATGCATTCCAGGTGACTACCTCATGAAGCTGGATAAGAGAATGCCAAGTGTGCAAAGCTGTCATCAAGGCAAAGGGTGGCTAATTTGAAGAATCTCAACCCTGGAATGAGTAGGTGCGTCCAAACTTTTGACTGGTACTGTATATATTAATTGGCTATGACAAAGCTATTTTGTAAATGATAAACATTGTTACATTACTAGCTCAAATACTTAATCTGCAAAAATGACAAGTTAATTAGTGGGTGATGGTGATTTCAGAAGTCAAGTGGGGCAACAACAAAAAACTAAGTTTACATTGCCGCCCCCCTTTCACTTTGTCCACATTATGTTAAGTTACATCCTTATTCTAAAATTGATTATTGTCCCCCCCCTCCCCCCCAAATCTACACACAATACTCAAAAATGATAACGCAAAAAAGTTTTTTTTGCAAATGTTATATTTTTTGGGCTGAAATATAACATTTACATTAGTATTCAGACCGTTCACTCAGTACTTTGTTGAAGCACCTTTGTCAGCCTCGAGTATGACGCTACAAGCTTGGCACCCTTGTATTTGGAGAGTTTCTCCCATTCTCCTCTTTTTTATTTTATTTTTTACCGTTATTTTACCAGGTAAGTTGACTGAGAACACGTTCTCATTTGCAGCAACGACCTGGGGAATAGTTACAGGGCAGAGGAGGGGGATGAATGAGCCAATTGTAAACTGGGGATTATTAGGTGACCATGATGGTTTGAGGGCCAGATTGGGAATTTAGCCAGGACACCGGGGTTAACACCCATACTCTTACGATAAGTGCCGTGGGATCTTTAATGACCTCAGAGAGTCAGGACACCCGTTTAACGTCCCATCCGAAAGACGGCACCCTACACAGGGCAGTGTCCCCAATCACTGCCCTGGGGCATTGGGATATTTTTTAGACCAGAGGAAAGAGTGCCTCCTACTGGCCCTCCAACACCACTTCCAGCAGCATCTGGTCTCCCATCCAGGGACTGACCAGGACCAACCCTGCTTAGCTTCAGAAGCAAGCCAGTAGTGGTATGCAGGGTGGTATGCTGCTGCAGATCCTCTCAAGCTCTGTCAGGTTGGATGGGGAGCGTCGCTGCACAGCTATTTTCAGGTCTCTACAGAGATGTTCAGAGACTTGTCCTGAAGAAACTCCTGTGTCGTCTTCACTGTGTGCTTGGGGTCGTTGTCCTGTTGGAAGGTGAACCTTTGCCCCGGTCTTAGGTCCTGAGTGATCTGGAGCAGGTTCAAGGATCTCTCTGTACTTTGCTCCGTTCATCTTTCCCTTGATCCTGACTAGTCTCCCTGCCGCTGAAAAACATACCCACAGCATGTAGCTGCGACACACATCATGCTTCGTCTTAGGTATGGTATTGGCCAGGTGATGCGCAGTACCTGGTTTCCTCCAGACGTGATGATTGGCATTCTGGCCAAAGAGTTCATTCTTGATTTCATCAATTCAGAGAATCTTGTTTCTCATTGTCAGAGTCTTTAAGTGCTTTTTGGCAAACTCCAAGCAGGCTGTCATGTGCCTTTTACTTTGGAGTGGCTTCCATCTGGCCATTCTACCCCAAAGGCCTGATTGGTGGAGTGCTGCAGAGCTGGTTGTCCTTTTGGAAGTTTCTCACATCTCCACAGAGGAACTCTAGAGCTCTGTCAGAGTGACCATCGGGTTCTTGGTCAACTCCCTGACCAAGGCCCTCCCCCCCCCCGATTGCTCAGTTTGGCCGGGCAGCCAGCTCTAGGAAGTGTCTTGGTGGTTCCAAACTTCTTCCATTTAAGAATGATGGAGGCCACTGTGTTCTTGGGACCATCAATGCTGCCAACATTGTTTGGTACCCTTCCCCGGATCTATGCCACGACACAATCCTGTCTCAGAGCGCTACGGACAATTTGACCTTATGGCTTGGTTTTTGCTCTGACATGCACTGTCAACTGTGGGACCTTATATAGATGTGGGAAAAGTGAAGCAGTCTGAATACTTTACGAATGCACTGTACATGATTTACGCAAACAGTACATACACATCATCATGTACACACAGAAAAGCCAGCTCAGACAGATACAGCTGAGAGGGCCAGATCATGAGCTCCATCATCTGCAGACTTAAATTTAGAATGGAAAATGAATGTGTTTAAGCAACAAATGTTACTGCACTGAATTGTATCGCATGGATTCGTTCTCTAATCAAACCGAATCGTTTCAAACTAAAACGTATCAGAGCCCAAGTATCTAGACACGTATCGAATCGTCTGGAAAAGGAAGGATGCACATCCCTAAAAGATATAACATTTTTTTATCATTCTTCCTTGACTGATAGCCTAGCAAGCTACAGCTTCTTAGCCAACTATCCCAACATAATAGGATAATTATCAAGAGGAACAAAGAGAAACGGGTGCCGGTGAAAATGTAGGCTATCCAAAAGGCATAAAATCGATACGAAACGTTGTGCTTTTTATCTAGTACCCCATTTCAAAAAATAGAGTGCGATCCTGCAATGCTGGTGCTAACTAGTGCTAGTTAGCATACAGTCAGCTAGCTAACAACTCTCAGGGAATCAAATCTCGGATTGTTAGCTAACTAGTTAGCTAGCTAGCATCCTTATCCTCTACTTATAGACCACCTAATTAGGTTTGCATTTTATATCCCAGTTAGATAGTTAACGCTACATTTTAGTAGTTATCTATCATATTTCCATGCACTATGGTAGGGAAAGGGTGAAGTCCAAAAGGAAGTTTTTCATGGGGTTTGCAGAGGGCTCGACCAGTTATGACTATGCATCATTCAACATCAACAACTCAGCCGAATGTATAGCAAAATCATTGTTTTAGTTTCGAATCTTTGATGTATATTTCCCTTTCGTCGCTGTTACAAATCTGCGACATATTCGCTCGACACTCGATCCAGGCATTGCACCATTGTTTCGAATCCGCTGTTGAACATTTGAAACAAACGCGTGATCCAAAGTAACAGCGACGTACCTTTGCAATGGCTTTTTTGTATCTCATGACGGCTTGCTGGATGAGAGTATGGACTTTGATATTTCCATCTCCGCATGGTACCACCACCCTAGTCCTTCCAAAACACACCGTCACTTTCATAGTTTAATATCCAATATATTTTGCCCAGACTCGGAGGTAAACCGACGATATATTCTCCCTTTGAAAGTCAGCCAAAACATGAAGTTTCTATGGTTTTTGTATCCTTAAAGAGATGAGACAGACCGATCTTTCACCTTATCTCCAGGGACGACATTGTTCGCTTGTATTTCTGACCACCTGTTTAGTCTTTCTCTCTCTATTTCGACGTTCCCAGACTAGACTAGAGCAGGGAGCAAGATAATCACCCAGAGATTGGGGAACGGCCTCCACCAGCTGGTCAAATTTGGAACTGTCGAAGGTGATATAAAGCGCGGGCAAGGCAAGCATTGCACCCATGCCTGCGTAAATAATTGGGTAATTTTGCCAATATTCGTTATGGAAAGATAGCCCTATCACCAATCACTCCAAAATCTCACCAATTAATTGTTGTGTGTGTGTGTGTGTGTGTGTGTGTGTGTGTGTGTGTGTGTGTGTGTGTGTGTGTGTGTGTGTGTGTGTGTGTGTGTGTGTGTGTGTGTGTGTGTGTGTGTGTGTGTGTGTGTGTGTGTGTGTGAATATCTATGTTCTGCAACATGAAAGTCAATTTAAATAGAACAGCTGCCTGCTTAAATCTCAAAAAGGCCTATTTTGAGAAATCCAACTTTAACAAAGATGCCCATCACTTACAATATAGTGTATTATTATTATTATTGAATAACAGCAGTCTCAAGGACATGTTCTGGCCACAGAACCTGCACTATAAAGACCTATTCCCAGAGGGCTCCGGTCAAAAGTAGTGAACTATAAAGACAATAGGTTGTCATTTGGGATGTATCCCATTGGTGCTTTTTTAATATGGGCCTGTGCCCCATGAACATTATTGTCCCAAAAGCAGTCTCTCTAAGGCAGAACACCAAAGAGCTACTGAATACCAGGCAGTTTGTGTACCAACTACAGTATGGCTTACATTACTTTTTTATATAGTCCTATGCCCCATGATTGATCAGTGTATCTTACTGCCCTAAATGTCTGAGCTTATGGGTGAGTCGCACAAGATACAAGGCAGGAAAACAATCAATATTATATTATAACTTTTCCTAGCATAGGTTCATGGACTTACAGTGCAAATAGAAATGTGTCTATCTGTGTTCACACTTTATAAAAAGGGCATACAAAAGGGATGCTTCAAATGTTTGTATGTTTGCATACTGTTCCTGTGGTTAGATTTTAATACATATTTATCAACATTGACCACCTGATAGAATATCTTGATCAGTTGCTGTAAATGCTTTGAAATTACCTTTAAATCAAATTGTATTTGTCACATGCGCCGGATACAAGTGTAGACCTTACAGTGAAATGCTTACTTACAAGCACAACAATGCAGTTAAGAAAATACCTAAAAAAAAATGTTGAGATAAGAATAACAAATGATTAAAGAGCAGCAGTAAATTGAGGTAGTATGTACATGTAGATAGATCTATTAAAGTGACTATGCATAGATAATAACAGAGTAGCAGCAGGGCTAGGGGGGAGGGGGCCAATGCAAATAGTCTGGGTAGCCATTTGATTAGATGTTCAGGAGTTTTATGGATTGGGGGTAGAAGCTATTTAGGAGTCTCTTGGACCTAGATTTGGCGCTCCGGTACCGCTTGCCGTGCGGTAGCAAAGAGCACAGTCTATTACTAGGGTGGCTGGAGTCTTTGACAATTTTCAGGGCCTTCCTCTGACACCACCTGGTTTAGAGGTCCTGAATGGCAGGAAGCTTGGCCCCAGTGATGAACTTACTGGGCCGTTCGCACTAAACTCTGTAGTGCCTTGCGGTCGGAGGCCAAGCAGTTGCCATACCAGGCAGTGATGCAACCAGTTAGGATGCTCTCGATGGTGCAGCTGTAGAACCTTTTGAGGATCTGAGGACCCATGACAAATCTTTCAGTCTCCTGAGGGGGAATAGGTTTTGTCGTGACCGCTTCACGACTGTCATGGTGTGCTTGGACCATGTTAATTTGTTGGTGATGTGGACACCAAGGAACGTGAAGCTCTCAACCTGCTCCATTACACCCCATCGATGAGAATGGGGGCGTGCTCGGTCCTCTTTTTCCTGTAGTCCACAATCATCTCCTTTGTCTTGATCACGTTGAGGGAGAGGTTTTTGTCCTGGCACCACACGGCCAGGTCTGATCTCCTCCCTATAGTCTGTCTCGTTGTTCTCAGTGATCAGGCCTACCACTGTTGTGTCATCAGTAAATTTAATGATGGTGTTGGAGTCGTGCCTGGCCGTGCAGTCATGAGTGAACAGGGAGTACAGGAAGGGGCTGAGCACACACCCCTGAGGTGCCCCTGTGTTGAGGATCAGCGTGACAGATGTGTTGTCACCTACCCTTACCACCTGGGGGTGGCCCGTCAGGAAGTCCAGAATCCAGTTGCAGAGGGAGGTGTTCAGTCCCAAGGCCCTTAGCTTATTGATGAGCTTTGAGGACACTATGGTGTTGAACGCTGAGCTGTAGTCAATGAATAGCATTCTCACATGGGTGATCCTTCTGTCCAGGTGGGAAAGGGCAGTGTGGAGTGCAATGGAGATTGCATCATCTGTGGATCTGTTGGGGTGCTATGCACATTGGAGTGGTCTAGGGTTTATGGGATGATGGTGTTGATGTAAGCCATGACCAGCCTTTCAAAGCACTTCATGTCTACAGACGTGTGTGCTACGGGTCGGTAGTCATTTAGGCAGGTTACCTTAGGGTTATTGGGCACAGGCACTATGGTGGTCTGCTAAAAACATGTTGGTATTACAGACTCGGAGGGAGAGGCTGAAAATGTCAGTGAAGACACTTGCTAGTTGGTCAACGCATGCTCGCAGTACACGTCCTGGTAATCCGTCTTGCCCGTCTTGCCTTGTGAATGTTGACCTATCTAAAGGTCTTACATCGGCTGCGTAGAGCGTGATCACACAGTCTTCCTTTACAGCTGGTATGCATGTTTCAGTGTTATTTGCCTCGAAGTGAGCATAGAAGTAGTTTTGCTTTCTGGTAGGCTCGTGTCACTGGGCAGCTCTCTGGTGTGCTTCCGTTTGTAGTATGTAATGGTTTGCAGGCCCTGCCACATCCGACGAGCATCAGAGCTGGTTTAGTATGACTCGATCTTAGTCCTGTATTGATGCTTTGCCTGTTTGATGGTTCGTCAGAAGGCATAGTGGGATTTCTTATAAGCTTCCGGGTTTGAAAGTGTCAGCTCTAGCCTTTAGCTCAGTGCGGATACTGCCTGTAATCCATGGTTTCTGGTTGGGGTATGTACATACGGTCACTGTGGGGACGACGTCATCAATGCACTTATTGATGAAGCCAATGACAGATGTGATGAACTCCTCAATGCCATTGGAGGAATCCCAGAACATATTCCAGTCTGTGCAAGCAAAACGGTCCTGTAGCTTAGCATCTGCTTCATCTGACCACTTTTTTATTGATCTAGTCACTGGTGCTTCCTGCTTTAATTTTTGCTTGTAAGCAGGAATCAGGAGGATGGAATTATGGTCACATTTTCCAAATGGAGGGCGAGCTTTGTATGCATCTCTGTGTGTGGAGTATAGGTGGTCCAGAGTTCTTTTCCCTCTGGTGGCACATTTAACATGTTGATACAAATTAGGTAAAACTAATTTAAGTTTACTTGCATTAAAGTCCACCGGCTACTAGGAGTACCGCCTCTGGGTGAGCATTTTCTTGTTTGCTTATGGTGGAATACAGCTCATTCAATGCTGTCTTTGTGCCAGCCTCTGACTGTGGTGGTATGTAAACAGCTACAGAGAATATAGATGAAAACTCTCTCGGCAGGTAATGTGGTCTGCAGCTTATCATGAGAAACTCTACCTTTCGCGAGCAATGGCTCGAGACTTCCTTAGATATTGTGCACCAGCTGTTGTTTAAAAAAATACATAGACCGCCGCCCCTTGTCTTACCAGACGCCGCTGTTCTATCCTGCCAGTACATCGTACAACCAGCCAGCTATGTTGTATGTTGATATTGTAGTTGTTCAGCCACGACTCCTTGAAGCACAAGATGTTACAGTTTTTAATGTCCCGTTGATAGTTTAATCTTCCCAATAACTTGTCCATTTTATTGTCCAGAGATTGCATGTTTGCAAGCAGAATTTAGGGGAGTGGGGGTTTATTCAATCGCCTCCTACTCCTCAGAAGGCAGCCCGCCCTCCGGCCTCTTTTTGCTCCACCTCCTCTTCACGCAGATTACTGGAGTCGGGGCCTGTTTCCGAGGGAGCCGTATATCCTCCGCTTTGGCCTCGTCAGAGTCATGAAAGAAGAAAAAGGATTCTGCTAGTCCGTGGTGAGTAATCGCAGTCCTGATGTCTAGAAGTTATTTTCGGTCATAAGAGACGGTAGTGGCAACATTATGTACAGAAATTGTTTTAAAAATGGTTCAAAAAAAGTTACAAACAACGCAGATAAACGAAGAAAAACACAAATGGTTGGGGGCACGTAAAACGTATGCCTTCTGCTTCGGCGCCATTTTGATCAACCTTAACAAATGTGATCTCATACCAATTTATTGCTGTGACTCCGTCAACATTGCCACCATACCTGGTTAAAAGGAAGTTAAATATTTAGGAATTGTTATCACTAAAAACATTCCAAATAGAGAATCTTTAAACTTTGATAATAGGACTCATTCCATGAGAGTTTCATTAAGTCACTGGCTACAACGTGATATCTAAATTCTGGGTCGTATTCTTTTGTCCAAGATAGATGGTTTATCTAGAATCATTTACCCAAGTCAGTCCCTTTTTCTTTCTTCTAGGAGGAATAAAACGCATTATATTTGGAAATCACAATTAGGGAAAGATTATGATAGTGGAGGTTTACAGGCTGTTGATTTTGAGTAGTTAGTGGGTGCTAATAAAATTAAATGGTTGAAAGGATGTCTGTCTAATCCAAGCTCTATGTGGTGTCATATCCCTAATAGTCTGTTTAATAATCTTGGTGGACTAGAATTCCTAATGAAATATGATTTTTTGATTCTCCAAAAATACCTGTGAAATTGTCTAAGTTTCACCAGCAAATGTTATTTTTCTAGAAAATGATATTCAAGCATAATTTTCCCCAACAAAACATTGACTTGGAACAAGATTTAAAATTAATAGGAAATCCATTTTCAAAGGCCTTTGGTTTGACAAGGGTATTATTTTTCACGTGATTTGGTAGACAACGCTGGGGAGTTGCCATTTGATGAGTTCATAGATAGATCTCAGGTTAATTATACTCGAGAAATTATATGAAGGTTTGCAAAGAAATTCCACTTCCTTTACTTTGACTTATGAACACTTTGAGGTTCTCTTTTCCAAGTTACGAATGATTTGAATACTTTGGATTAAAAAAATGCAACAATAAGTGGATATGATTGGCAATTAAGTAATTTTGGGTGATTATCATTCTATACATTGCTAAGGAACTGACCAACCCATGCTATGGTCAAAAGAGACTACCTTTTACCTTGTCTAGTTATCCCAAAAGTTTAAGGAACTAATTAAAAAAAAAAAAATCCATCTAAACTGTAAATTATATTTTACACAAAGGTTTCTTCATTTTCTCGCAATAGGCGGTCTTGTAGGCAGGTCCTCACCAGACAACATCAAACCCACCCTCGCTGGACCAGACAGGACTGGCAAAAAAACAAAAATAAGCTCTTCACTGACTAGTCGCGGATTTGTCTCACCAGGGGTGATGGTCAGATTCGCGTTTATCATCTAAGCATAGAGCGTTACACCGAGGCCTGTATTCTGGAGCGGGATCGATTGAGGTGGAGGGTCCGTCATGGTCTGGGGCGGTGTGTCACAGCATCATCGGACTGAGGATGTCGTCATAGCAGGCAATCTCAACGCTGTGCAGTACAGGGATGTGGTACCCTTCCTGCAGGCTCATCCTGACATGACCCTCAAGCATGACAACACCACACTGCTAGTTCTGTGGGTGATTTCCTGCAAGACAGGAATGCCCGTGTTTAGCCAAGGCCAGCGAAGAGCCCATTGAGCACGTCTGAGACCTGTTGGATCGGCGGGTGAGGGCTAGGGCCAGTCCCCCCAAAATTGTCCGGGAACTTGCAGGTGCCTTCGTGGAAGAGTGGGGTAACATCTCACAGCAAGAACTGGCAACCCTGGTGCAGTCCATGAGGAGATGCACTGCAGTACTTAATGCAGCTGGTTGCCAGACAATACTGACTTACTTTTGACAGCCCCCCTTGGTTCAGGGACACATTCCATTTCTGAGGAACTTGTTCAGTGTATGTCTGTTGAACGTCACGTTCATAAATATTTAAACATGTTAAGTTTGCTGAAATTTAATGCAGTTGACAGTGAGACGACATTTTTTTGCAACTTTTTGGGTCCTAAGAGAATTCTATTCAACAAACAATGGATCAAAGAATTGAAATGCCCACTGAACAGACACCCAGACTGCATCTTCAAGAAACAAAGTGAATCCATGTTTAATAACCACTCATGAGATTAAATACGTACACCCGTTTTATTGACAACAAGCTACAATAATTACACAAGTCAAACGTATTTTACAGCAACAAATACCTTCAAAGTAATTCACTATAATATGAAACATTTGCAGTTAGGATGCTGACACCAGAGTAGCATTTTTGGTTTCAATTGATAGTTTGAAGGATTAAACAGGTTCTTATGGAGCACACGGAGGGATAGCTCTTTCCACATGATTCATCGTTCCAGCCGTTTTCAGCTTAAGAGGAAACACGAAATAGAAAAGTAGGTCACATTTATTTGTTAAGCCTACTCTGAAAAAGTTGAATTTGATGAATGATAATGGGCTTACTGTACCTCCAAAGTTAATCTGAATACATGGCTCTCTGGCACCATTGTGGTTATTCGGCTCCCCTTCAGCCCAGCTCTCGTGATCAAATTTGGAGCCGTCACTCCAGAACCATAGCCTGTCCTGTGGGGAAGTAGTGAGATCTCAGTATCAAATATTACATGTGCTTCCTGAACAATTTCTAAAATCTGACACTCATGGTCTTTCCTCCACCACCTGTAGCACCAAAACTGTAAAAATCCCAATGCATTTCAATGGCCATAGACTTCAATTGTGAAAAAACTACAACCGTTTAAAGACTGAATCCGCATTAGGGAGAAACAGCGCCACTGGCCACCCCACCATCGTGATCATTTTTGTTGGCTGAGCAGCGTCGCGCAGCATGGTTAAAACAAACAAAAAAATAGCACCAACTCAGTTGTTATATGTCGCAAACTGACGGGTCACCATTAAGGCTTCCAGATTTTAACACCATACAAACTTTAGACATGGCAACCTATTCCATATCGGTCTGGCCTTTTGATACCACGCTATAGTATTCATTCTTTTTGTACATCTGTAAGATCTTCCAAAACAGTTTTTTTTATATAGACACACTTTCTTGACAAAAACGTCAGCTACAACCTTAATCCCAAGGTCTCAAATAGAAAAAGCCAGCTAGTAAATTGTTTCTGCGCCATAGCAAAAGAGGAAGAGGCGAAGCGAGAAGGATAACTGCGCCCAAAATCTGCCTTCAAGCAAGTCGTTTTTGTATGGCCGTCAACAAGATGTCGAATTTCATTCACAAAAAATAGTGGCTTATTTGAGCAAATATACGTTTTGTAATGCTTAGGTTGTTACGAGTACTGATACAAATAGCACACGTGACATGTCAGAAACTGAGAAAACCATTTATACCGGAGTTGTGCCTGTCACTCGAATCTGCTCTCTCATAGGCTAGAATGGTCCCACCTGATCTGCCCGACATTGCAGACTCTTCACATCTTAGAGGCCAATGGAGTATCTGGTCAATCTGTGGCAATTGCTCTGGAGTTGATAGACTGGATATTTCGAGATGATCAACTCAAATCTAGACCTACATCCAACAGTATTTCTTTTGCTTTTGACATTGACTTGACACGAGGCCTTTGTCACATGCCTAATACTTATAACAAGGCTAATAAAGCACATTAATATCAGTTTAAAAAGATGACATTGGGCCATTCAAAGCATCAGTTGCGATTGCTATTCCCCATTTGCTAAATGTCAATGATCTTTCCTCGTCACCATCTTTCCTCTGCGGTACCTCAAACTGTGGTCATTACCAGCGAGTTGATTACTCCTGGCACAGAGTTGTCTGAGCAGTGTCTTAACACCTACTCGGAGCGGATGGTTTTATTAGTCTTAAAACAGGATTCCTAGGACCTGACAGATTGATGACTATACTAAGACCTCAAGCTGAACTGTTCAGCTAGAGTATACCTCTCACTGGAGTCATTTCTATTAAGGATCTTCACTTTTACTCAACTATGACAACTGGGGTACCTTTTCCACCTTTGCTTGAACAGCATCAAATCCGCCAATCCAGGTAAGAGGGAAACTGCCAGTCGCGATCAACACCACCGCCTGTAGAAATTGGGACTCTTCATAGCTGTGCACAGATGCCAGGTTTGCGCCAAGGTACTTTACAGTGTTGTGCACAGGCTTCAGTTTTTCTCCAAGTAACTGACAGTGGCGCTAGAGCAAGCAGTACACAGAGACAAAGACATGTCATAATGGAAGTATTAGGCAGTTGTCCAGTCTGAGAATTTGTCTTCTGGACTCTCAAATATTGCCATCGGAACTAATGTTCAATTAAACAGGCTCTTGGAGATTAGTTCAGCTCGGTCTTAACCCATGTCCTGAGGGTTCTAATATACAAGAGGGCCCAACTCAACAAATATTGAAAACCCTATAGAACATTTTTATTACAGCATATTAATGGGAGGTTCAGTATTTTACATGAGGCGCCGGTTAAAATAAGGCCAAAGCACCTTTAACTAAAAAACAAAGTTAATTTCAATTGCAGAGGGTAAGCATTATACCTCTGCATTGGGCCATGTCCTTGAAGTTTTGACAAACATGAAGCAGCGTGAATTAAATTGGAACCAGCCTCCGGGGCATAGGTTTCTTTGGTCTGCTGCAAATTTCACCAAATCATCTGAAAGGAGAAGACAGGGAGTGTTCCTGAAATTGCAACCGACTTTAAAGGATAGTCCTGACTGACCGATCCCCTTGCATCATAAATAACATTTGTAGATCAGTCATGCCACACTACAACAAGAGATACACAATGAATGAAGCACAAACTCATTCCACAGAGCGCAGAGTGTCTACAGGTTTTCGCTCCTCCCTCGATTGAGCAATTTAGGTCACTAATTAGTAAAGAACTCCCCTCACCTGGTTGTCTAGGTCTTCATTGAAAGGTAAACAACCTGCAGATACAAGGCACTCCGTGGAATGAGTTTGACACTCGTGATGTAAAGTGTGAGGCTGACTCTTACTTGCTTTGTTCACAGTCATTATGTCACCCAGTGTAAAGGCAGCGCTGAGAAGCAGTAGAAGGGTCAACGTCGCCATGGTGATAGTCTCCTGAGACACACACACACACGAGATAAGCCATCAGTGTGTCCCCAACCTCTCCTCGAGTACCCCAGCAAGTCCACTTATCACATTCAACTAATGAAGGGCTAAGGAATACCAGGCATCATCTCTTCCACCACATACAGTAGATTAGGAATGTTTGACTCCCAAATGGCACTATAGGGAATTGAAAGCATCTGATATTCACCATCTACTTAAGTTAAGGAGAAGTCTATGCTCTTGGGTTCTCCCCAAAACCACACCCTAGCTAACTAACCCCGATGCATGGCACACCTGGTAAGACACCTTTTTGCATATGAAATTGGCTGGTAAAGTACATTTTTCTAGAGCAGGATACTAACTTGCCTAGCATGAGCTACTTTTCTTTATACAAACACGTCGCAAGCGACTTCTTTCAAATAGGCTCATTCTTCTCATCTGCCCTACAACTCTTCAGTGTAGCGTTCTGGCAATATACACAGTAAAATGGGTAATAAACTACTAAAGGGGCCCTAAAAAAATGTAAAAAGCTGAGATTTTAAACCCCAAATTACATGCATTTTCCAAGAAGTTCTCAATTCAATTTCCTGGTTTGCCACTCAATTACAATTGGTAATGGAGAACAAAATGTGTTGTTCTGAGTCCATGGCAGTGCTTAAATCGCATCAGAATACCATTTGTTTTAGGTCTGGAAGAAAAGTAACACATGAGGAAGCAATGCGTGGTCTAATGTGCCAGTCTAGCGATGGTTCTGTATTGCCAATTGCTGCTCATTTCATGGCAAGGTTTGCAAATAACAATAGATACCTGTCACAAGTATAGAAATTGTAAGTATACTTTGCAGTTAACACTTAATTGAGAGAATCTGTCAACCCACTAGGCATACTCTGGCTACACAGGGAGTGAGCGACAGACAGGGCAATATTGCTGGAAATTAATTGGCAGATATGGTTTTAAAGTTGACTAACCAGAGGTGGGATAACGTCAAGTCGCGTTGATTTAGTAACTTGCAGTGTCTGATACTTGAGATTTGTTTGACACTTGAACACGTGAAATTAAATAAAAATTATTTGGCGAACTACTGCGACCTGTTGGAGACCCCTGCCCTATATAATGCACTACATTTGATCAGGGTCATACATGCCCGATGGGTCCTGGTCAAAAGTAGTGCACCACATAGGTTACCATTTTTGATGAAAGCAGATCCAGTACTAGATGACTATGTTGATCTCTCACCTGCAGTCTGGTCTTGTCAGCGCTCTGTTTGTGAGTTGAGTTTTACTGCTTCCTGCTGTCCTTTTTAAGGACCCATCCAGTCAGACCCCTCCCTCTCTCATCATTTAACCGTTCAAATAATCAACTAATCATCAAGCTTTTATCATTTGAATCAGCTGTGTTGTGTTAGGGCAAAAACCAAAAACGTTGGGCATAGTCACGGGAAGAAGTTTGGTGGTGCAGGGTACTTTTAATGAATGTTATTTTCAATTGGGGTGCTAGAAAAATATCTTTGCCTGTGCTACAGGCACTCTATTGGTCCACTATTATAGCACTACTTTTGTGAAAATGTAACAAATCTATAAAAAGTGAACATATATATGTATATATATATATATATATACAGTACCAGTCCAAAGTGTGAACACACTTACTCATTCAAGTAATGTTTAATATTTTCTTTTTAGAATAATAGTGAAGACACCAAAACTGTGAAATAACACATATGGAATCATATAGTAACCAAATAAAGTGTTAAACAAAACCAAATATATTTTAGATTCTTCAAAGTAGCCACCTTTTGCCTTGATGACAGCTTTGCACACTCTTGGCATTCTCTCAACCAGCTTCACCTGGTATGCTTTTCCAACATTCTTAAAGGTATTCCCACATATGCTAAGCACTTGTTGGCTGCTTTTCCTTAACTCTGCGGTCCAACTCATCCCAAACCATCTCAATTGGGTTGATGTTGGGTGATTGTGGAGGCCAGGGCGGTCTGTGGCAGCACTACATCACTCTACCTTATTGGTCAAATAGCCCGTACACAGCCTGGAGGCATGTTGGGTCATTGTCCTGTTGAAAAACAAACGATAGTCCCACTAAGCGCAAACCAGATGGGATGGTGTATCGCTGCAAAATGCTGTGGTAGCCATGCTGGTTAAGTGTGCCTTGCATTGTAAATAAAACACAGACAGTGCCACCAGCAAAGCACCATCACACCTCCTCCTCCAAGCTTCACGGTGGGAACCACACATGCGGAGATCATCCGTTCACCTACTCTGCGTCTCACAAAGACACACTAATCAGACCAAAGATTTCCACTGGTCTAATGTCCATTGCTCGTGTTTCTTGGCCCAAGCAAGTCTCTTGTTCTTATCGGTGTCCTTTAGGAGTGGTTTCTTTGCAGCAGTTTGACATGAAGGCCTGATTCACGCAGTCTCCTCTGACCAGTTGATGTTGAGATGTGTCTGTTACTTGAACTCTGTGAAGCATTTATTTGGGCTGCAATTTCTGAGGCTGGTAACTCGAATGAGCTTATCCTCTGCAGCAAAGGTAACTCTGGGTCTTCCTTTCCTGTGGTGGTCCTCATAAGAGCCAGGTTCATCATAGCGCTTCACGGTTTTTGCCACTGTACTTGATGAAACTATCAAAGTTCTTGAAATGCTCCGCATTGACTGACCTTCATGTCTTAAAGTAATGATGGACTGTCATTTCTCTTTGATTATTTGAACTGTTCTTGTCAAATAAATGGACTTAGCCCTATTTGGTAAAAGACCATCTTCTGTATACCGTGTCACAACACAACTGACTGGCTCAAACACATTAAGAAGGAAAGAAATTTCACAAATTCAGTTTTAACAAGGAACACATGTTAACTGAAATGCATTCCAGGTGACTACCTCATGATGCCTGATAAGAGAATGCCAAGAGTGTGCAAAGCTGTCATCAAGGCAAAGGGTGGCAACTTTGAAGAATCTCAAATAGAAATAGATTTTGATATAACACTTTTTTTTGGCCTACTACATGATTCCATATGTGTTATTTCATAGTTGTGATGTCGTCATTATTATTCTACAATGTAGAAAATAGTACAAATAAAGAAACACCCTGGAATGAGTAGGTGTGTCTAAACGTTTGACTGGTACTGTATGTATGTATGCTCTTTACTTGTCAGTGTTCCAAATGGGGACATTATTTGTATTTTTACCTAAACATGCAACCACCATCAGATAGAATTCATAGCAAGCAGTGCACTGGGTTAGTCAGATTTGATTAAATATAACAGAACAGATGAACTGGCGAGACATTCACTCTCATGGGATGGGTTGCCAAAAAGAACTAACTGAAAGCCACACTCCCAGATCTATTTATGCTGTTTTGCCAAGGCGATCACTGTTATGGTTCACAGCAAAAATGCAGTCAAAATACACTTGAAATGCAGCTGATATGTTGATGCTTCTATATCCCTGGATATCACCTGCATGAATAGCAATTTCTGTTAAGCTCGTTCCTACCCTGCTCCTGTATTTTTTTCAAACATAGACCAGTAGCATTGCTAGTGCATCTCTCTCGCTCTCTGCCAGAGTCTACCCCGTTATAAGAACCCCAATAATAATTGCTAAAAGCCTATGTAAGTCTGTTGGCTGATTGGCATGTATGAGATGATGGAATTTGCTTTTGGAAAAAGTTGAGGCTTTTTGACACTGGCTTGAACGGGTCTTAGCAGAGCATGTGTATGAGCATCAACAAGTCTTGTTGCCCTATACCCTTTGAGAATGAATGAACAAATTGTTACTTCACACAAACATATGTACCAGATTCCTTTTGGGAAATGAATTTGGGTAATTTCCTTTACACATTGGAGGACCCCTGCAAAACCAAGCGTGAGGTTATGGTTTTGGTTATGGTTCTATTTTTTTATATATATTTTTTTATATATATATATATATATATTTTTATATATATATTATTATTATTTATTTATTTTTATCCAAGATGGCGTAGCAGTGTAGTTTCATCCTCTCGTGTACGTTTGTATTTTTCGTATTTTTTTATATATTTCAATTTTTTTTTCTATCTCTTTTCGATTTTTATTTCGATTAAACCTTCCGGTAACCTACCTCACCCAATGTGATACGGAATCGCTATTATTTTTTAACTTCAAGAACCCCCAGTAGCTAACCAGCTAATCAGCTACAAGCTATTTAGTCATTTTTAGCCGCTGCTAGCAGCTTTTACCTTCTGCACAGACACCAGCCCTGTTATTAGCCTGGATATTACTCACCAATTTACCAGCATCGGACCGTCTCTCCACAACAACGCCGGATTCCTGCCGTAATCCCCGAGCCACTACTTCTGATCCTCACAGCTAGTTTGCAGCTAGCGCCACTGCCACGAAGCTAGCACCAGTTAGCAAACACAATTCTACAATACCTCTTTCGCCATCGCCATCCGGCTTGGATTCTCTGTCGACACGACCACGTCTGGTCTGCAGACGAATACCCCATCCGCTGTGCCCTCAACCGGCCTCCGTCTGAGCAGACCCCCTCCGTCTGAGCAGACCACCCCCCGGGCTACTAACTTTAAACGCTGCGTGCTAGCGTAGTGGCGGCTTCCCTGCTCCATCTACGGCTGTCCCCTGGACACTATGATCACTTAGCTACATAGCTGATGCCGGCCGGACTGTCCATTAATTCACGGTACTCCATTCTGTTTATTTGTGTTTTATCTGTCGGCTCTGTGTTTTAACTCAGGCTCTGCGTGTAGTTAATCCGACCCTCTCTGCCTAGTCGTCGCCATTTTTACCTGCTGTTGCTGTGTTAGCTGACTAGCTGCTGTTATCTCACCTGTTGTTTTAGCTAGCTCTCCCAATCAAGACCTGCAATCACTTTATGCCTTACTGCATGTCTCTCTCAAATATCATTATGCCAGTATACTGTTGTTCAGGCTAGTTATCATTGTTTTGGTTTGCAATGGACCCCGTAGTTCCACTCTCCGTACCTCTGATACCTCCTTTGTACCACCTCCCACACATGCGGTGACCTCACCCATTGAGACCAGCATGTCCACACCCAGTGCCTGGGCTTGCCTCCACGGTACCCGTGCCCCACCATACCCCTGTCTGCACATTATGCCCAGAATCTATTCTACCACGCCCATAAATCTGCTCCTTTTATTCCTGGTCCCCAACGCTCTAGGCGACCAGTTTTGATAGCCTTTAGCCGCACCCTCATCCTACTACTCCTCTGTTCCTCGGGTGATGTGGAGGTAAACCCAGGCCCTGCATGTCCCCAGGCACCCTCATTTGTTCACTTCTGTGATTGAAAAAGCCTTGGCCTCATGCATGTCAACATCAGAAGCCTCCTCCCTAAGTTTGTCTTACTCACCGCTTTAGCACACTCTGCCAACCCTGATGTCCTTGCCGTGTCTGAATCCTGGCTTAGGAAGGCCACCAAAAATTCTGAGATTTCCATACCCAACTATAACACTTTCCGTCAAGATAGAACTGCCAAAGGGGGAGGAGTTGCAATCTACTGCAGAGATAGCCTGCAAAGTTCTGTCATACTTTCCAGGTCTATGCCCAAACAGTTCGAACTTCTAATTTTAAAAATGAATCTCTCCAGAAATTAGTCTCTCACTGTTGCCACCTGCTACCGACCCCCCTCAGCTCCCAGCTGTGCCCTGGACACCATCTGTGAATTTATCGCTCCCCATCTGGCTTCAGAGTTTGTTCTGTTAGGTGATCTAAACTGGGATATGCTTAACACCCCGGCAGTCCTACAATCTAAGCTAGATGCCCTCAATCTCACACAAATCATCAAGGAACCCACCAGGTACAACCCTAAATCCGTAAACATGGGCACCCTAATAGACATTATCCTGACCAACTTGCCCTCCAAATACACCTCTGCTGTCTTCAATCAAGATCTCAGCGATCACTGCCTCATTGCCTGTATCCGCTACGGGTCCGCGGTCAAACGACCACCCCTCATCACTGTCAAACGCTCCCTAAAACACTTCTGCGAGCAGGCCTTTCTAATCGACCTGGCCCGGGTACCCTGGAAGGATATTGACATCATCCCGTCAGTTGAGGATGCCTGGTCATTCTTTAAAAGTTACTTCATCACCATATTAGACAAGCATGCTCCGTTCAAAAAATGCAGAACTAAGAACAGATATAGCCCTTGGTTCACTCCAGACCTGACTGCCCTAGACCAGCACAAAAACATCCTGTGGCGAACTGCAATAGCATCGAAGAGCCCCCGCGATATGCAACTGTTCAGGGAAGTCAGGAACCAATACACGCAGTCAGTCAGGAAAGCAAAGGCCAGCTTTTTCAAGCAGAAATTTGCATCCTGTAGCTCTAACTCCAAAAAGTTCTGGGATACTGTAAAGTCCATGGAGAACAAGAGCACCTCCTCCCAGCTGCCCACTGCACTGAGGCTAGGTAACACGGTGACCACCGATAAATCCGTGATAATCAAAAACTTCAACAAGCATTTCTCAACGGCTGGCCATGCCTTCCTCCTGGCGACTCCAACCTTGGCCAACAGCCCCGCCCCCCCCCACCGCTGCTACTCGCCCAAGCCTCCCCAGCTTCTCCTTTACCCAAATCCAGATAGCAGATGTTCTGAAAGAGCTGTAAAACCTGGACCCATACAAATCAGCTGGGCTTGACAATCTGGACCCCCTATTTCTGAAACTGTCCGCCGCCATTGTCGCACCCCCTATTACCAGCCTGTTCAACCTCTCCTTCGTATCATCTGAGATCCCCAAGGATTGGAAAGCTGCCGCGGTCATCCCCCTCTTCAAAGGGGGAGACACCCTGGACCCAAACTGTTACAGACCTATATCCATCCTGCCCTGCCTATCTAAGGTCTTCGAAAGCCAAGTCAACAAACAGATCACTGACCATCTCGAATCCCACCGTACCTTCTCCGCGGTGCAAGTTTCCGAGCCAGTCACGGGTGCACCTCAGCCACGCTCAAGGTACTAAACGATATCATAACCGCCATCGATAAAAGACAGTACTGTGCAGCCGTCTTCATCGACCTGCCCAAGGCTTTCGACTCTGTCAATCACCATATTCTTATCGGCAGACTCAGTAGCCTCGGTTTTTCTAATGACTGCCTTGCCTGGTTCACCAACTACTTTGCAAACAGAGTTCAGTGTGTCAAATCGGAGTGCATGTTGTCCGGTCCTCTGGCAGTCTCTATGGGGGTACCACAGGGTTCAATTCTCGGGCCGACTCTTTTCTCTGTATATATCAATGATGTTGCTCTTGCTGCGGGCGATTCCCTGATCCACCTCTACGCAGACGAAACCATTCTGTATACTTCTGGCCCTTCCTTGGACACTGTGCTATCTAACCTCCAAACGAGCTTCAATGCCATACAACACTCCTTCCGTGGCCTCCAACTGCTCTTAAACGCTAGTAAAACCAAATGCGTGCTTTTCAACCGTTCGCTGCCTGCACCCGCACGCCCGACTAGCATCACCACCCTGGACGGTTCCGACCTAGAATATGTGGACATCTATAAGTACCTAGGTGTCTGGCTAGACTGCAAACTCTCCTTCCAGACTCATATCAAACATCTCCAATCCAAAATCAAATCTAGAGTCGGCTTTCTATTTCACAACAAAGCCTCCTTCACTCACGCCGCCAAACTTACCCTAGTAAAACGGACTATCCTACCGATCCTCGACTTGTCATCTACAAAATAGCTTCCAATACTCTACTCAGCAAACTGGATGCAGTTTATCACAGTGCTATCCGTTTTGTTACTAAAGCACCTTATACGACCCACCACTGCGACCTGTATGCCCTAGTCGGCTGGCCCTTGCTACATGTTCGTCGTCAGACCCACTGGCTCCAGGTCCTCTACAAGGCTATGCTAGGTAAAGTGCCGCCATATCTCAGCTCACTGGTCACGATGGCTACACCCACCCGCAGCACGCGCTCCAGCAGGTGTATCTCACTGATCATCCCTAAAGCCAAAACCTCATTTGGACGCCTTTCCTTCCAGTTCTCTGCTGCCTGCGACTGGAATGAATTGCAAAAATCTCTGAAGTTGGAGACTTTTATTTCCCTCAACAACTTTAAACATCTGCTATCCGAGCAGCTAACCGATCGCTGCAGCTGTACATAGTCCATCGGTATATAGCCCACCCAATTTACCTACCTCACCCCCCATACTGCTTTTATTTATTTACTTTTCTGCTCTTTTGCACACCAGTATCTCTACTTGCACATTATCATCTGATGATTTATCACTCCAGTGTTAATCTGCTAAATTGTAATTATTCGATTTATTGCCTACCTCCTCATGCCTTTTGCACACATTGTATATAGATTCTCTTTTTTCCTACCATGTTATTGACTTGTTTATTGTTTACTCCATGTGTAACTCTGTGTTGTTGTCTGTTCACACTGCTATGCTTTATCTTGGCCAGGTCGCAGTTGCAAATGAGAACTTGTTCTCAACTAGCCTACCTGGTTAAATAACTTTTTTCTGTGCGCGCAATCAACAGCCTATTTGTGCATGCCCAACAGAATGAACATTGTGGTGCGGGGACTGCCATATTGTGTCATCATTTTGCCATAAGGCGTAGAGCCATTTTTGCAGTTGTAACGCTCGTTTGGTGGCGTATGAACGGACCAAGGCGCAGCGGGTGTTGAATACATAACGATTTATTACAAACAGACGAAACACTGACAAAACACTAG
Organism: Salvelinus fontinalis; assembly: GCF_029448725.1. Taxonomy (NCBI): domain Eukaryota; kingdom Metazoa; phylum Chordata; class Actinopteri; order Salmoniformes; family Salmonidae; genus Salvelinus; species Salvelinus fontinalis. Next base: position 74,511 of record NW_026601051.1, read on the forward strand.
AACAAACTACAAAACAATAAACGAAGGCAACAGACCTGAAACAAACAAACTTACAATTAGACGAAGGACGCAAGAACAGGAACAGACTACCTAAAACGAACGAACAAATGAAACAGTCCCATGTGGCTTACACAGACACAGGAACAATCACCCACAAACAAACAGTGAGAACAACCTACCTTAATATGGCTCTCAATCAGAGGAAACGTCAAACACCTGCCTATAATTGAGAGCCATACCAGGCAACCCATTAACCCAACATAGAAAACACATAACATAGACTACCCGCCCTGACCAATTAAACACATACCAAACAACAGAAAACAGGTCAGGAACGTGACAGCAGTTGTAAAGCTAATTTCCTGCAATTTTACACATTTTGCTATATGAGTGAGAAACTAATTAAACCAATGGGGGCCTGTCATGCCAAATACTGTCCCCCACTGCGTCGCAATATGATTCGATCAACTATTAGCGTCCATTGCTTTATCAACGGTGTGATTACCTAGTGATTCGAATTTTGGAGATCACAGCCTAAATTGTGTTCTTTTCTTCGTCGCTATGCAAACAAGGCTGGTTTTTGGGACAATTTTGCTGTTTACACAAGCTTTGTTTAGCTTTTTGAGTACCTCGTCAACATTACAACATGAAATCCTTACGTCTTAAATGTTGCTCCGTTTCGGAAATGTCAAAGAAACCGTGTATTCTGCTAGACACAATATCACAAAGTAAGCCCATGTCCACTACATAAATATGTACATCCTTTTGATTCAGTCACTGGCTTGCCTGGCTGTCATGGTTTTATTTTAACCTGCCCTTATAATATCATTTCAGTAGTCCTCTTATGTTTCACCCCCCCCCCCCCCCCCCAATAGCTCATTAATACACCCTTGTGGTTGAATATATATCTAGTGTAGGTCCTAGGATACAACAATTAATAACCTGGAACATATAAATACCATCAAAGGATACCTTACAGCTTCCAATAATGAACACCTTGTGAAACCCAACCTGTCAATATTAGAATACATTAACATGAATCATTTTTGGTACAGTTGTGTCATGAATTTATTTTCACAGATTTTCTGTACACTCAAATGGCAATCATAGACTAAAATACTGAATTTTTGTTTGTGGAATAAAGAGGTGTGGGTGGGAGGTTCTGCCTGTCCCTTGTTCTCAACAGGCAGCCAGTCTCGGAAGGGGGACTGCAAAGTCCAGGCACTGCTGCTCTCTTGAAAACAGGAGCAGGGTTGGAGACAGACACATAAACAAGCAAACACACAGAGGTTACACTGAGAAAATATAATGTATTGGTGCAGTGTTAGAAATGGGAGATATGTACTTCAACACTTTTGGAAGATATGTCCTAACTGGTCCCACTCCGACTCGGAGCACAGCGAATCAAACTGATCCGAACTCACTGGTTCTGGTGGATGGGATACCTCCCGGGGGGCTCGGCCAGTCGATGGCCCTAAGGTCATTTGGAGAGGTAAATTGAAGAGGTACATTTTTATACGCTCAGCATAACTACAATTTCTTGCTTTTCTCAAATGTCAACCAAAACGTTACGTACTTTGTCTATCGAGCTTCCCTGAAGTGTAGGGCGTCAGGGCTTTCAGCGGTCGACTGATTGTTGGCTTCCACCGAGGTAACCCTTGGAAGTCCGAAAAAAACTAAAAGTAGCTTGAGGTTATTTTTTATGCAAATAGTTGAGATTTTAAATATTCACTTTAACAGATGGTGACCCCAGCTAGGAGCGAAAGAGCAGCGAGGTTTTCCCCAGGTCTCGCATTCCTTTCGTCCTTCTTCCAAACCAAGTAATTTGCCAGACGTCATAGCACTTGGTCCCGTTTCTTGATTCTGCTCCGGTAGCTCTCCTCCTGCGCCTTGTCCAGTCTCACCTTGATTGATAACAGGAATAAATACAATTATATTTCCTTGGAAGGTGGTCCTCCAAGGCGTTCTGATCGGGTTCGAAAACTTCCACCACATCAGGTGGGGTTTCAGTGATCAGAAAGTACGTTATACAAACATTTGATAACAATAGCATTGTTTACCTCAGTCAACAGCTGCGGCTCCTGTCCGTACTCTGGATGCTGCGGTCGTGTGCAAAGAGAGACTTTACCTTCAGGTTGTTCTCCCACCCTTCCTGGTACCAATCAAGGGACTTTCCCATGGCAGTCTTGAGGGTCTGGTTGGTCCAGTCACCAAACCTAGAGGAGGGGGTAGGAAAGCGATTATGTATTGACAATGTAACATGGAAAAACAAAAACAAATTGTAAAAACCAGTCCAGCGTTCATGACCTCGGTCACTCAATGATGACCGTGGGTGTTGATATCCAGTCTCATCCTTGATGGGTATCATACAAAACAATCTATTTTTGGTTCCAATCACCTTTAATGGTTTACAGAAGGGATTTGAGTTAAGCACGTCCTCTTTCTTCCCTTACTGACCCTAATGGGTATTACCGCCACCTTCACTTCATTACTGTGATCATGGTGATGCAATTATACTAGCTAGCTGTGCACGGAGGGAATAAACACGTCACACTGAGCATCATGCGATTCCATATGAAATGCATTTCTAAAGCCCTTTTTACATCAGAAGATTTCACAAAGTGCTTATACAGAAACCCAAACAGCAAGCAATGCAGATGTAGAAGCATGGTGGCTAGGGGGAAAAAACTCCCTCGAAAGGCAGGAACCATGCTCTGAGGGGTGGCCAGTCCTCTTCTGGCTGAGCCGGGTGGAGATTTAGAGTACATGGCCATTAAGGCCAGATCGTTCAAGCTGTTGAAACATTCATAGATGACCAGCAGGGTCAAATAATAATCACAGTAGTTGTAGAGGGTGCAACAGGTCAGCACAGCCGGAGGAAACGTCAGTTGGCTTTTCATAGAGAGAGTCGAAAACAGCACGTCCGATGAACAGGTCCATGTTCCATATCCGCAGGCAGAACAGTTGAAACCAGACTAATAGAGTTGGCGCTAATAAGTACATCTTGTACTCACGTCTATACCCAGCGAGCGAGTTTGGTAACGCAAAGCTACATTCTGGGATTCTAAAAACCAAACGACTGCACCACTACTTGGTCTACAGGGAACGGATGGGGTAGGGAAATGCAATACTAATATTCACAGACAGCGCTCTGACATCCACGTGATAATTTTCAACTTTTAAAGCTATACACACACTGTTTACATTCGTGTTTGTGGAGTAATAAACTCAGCAAGAAAAGAAACATCCCTTTTTCAGGACCCTGTCTTTCAAAGATAATTTGTAAAAATCCAACTACACAGATCTACATTGTAAAGGGTTTAAACACCGTTTCCATACGCTTGTTAACCTTTTCTCAATAGGGGGTGCTGTTTGCACTTTGCAATAATTTCGTTCCCAAATTAAACTACCTCGTACTCAATTCTTGTTCGTACAATATGCATATTATTATTACTATTGGATAGAAAACACTCTCTAGTTTCTAAAACCGTTTGAATTATATCTGTGAGTAAAACAGAACTCGAGTTGGAGCAATTTTCCTATGAGGAAGTGAGAAATCTGAAATCTGCAGGCTGTTCTGAGGTCGGTTTATTAATTTGCATGTCTTCTATTGGTTGAGATGCACTGCATACGCCTTCCCCTGGATGTCAGCGAATAGTGAGAATTGAAATGGAGTTGCTAGGCAGATCTGAGGCCTTATAAATGGGCTGGCAACGTGGGGTCCTCCCTTTCTTCTCTTTGCCATGACGCAAGACAGACCTCAGGATGGCGTTCGAGAAAGCTCCCGTTATAGCCCTTAGATATATCCGGCTCTGATTTTATTCGATATAGGTGTTAAAGACATCATAATGTTGTTATTTTAAACCGAGTTATATCAGTTTATATCAGTATATTGCGATTTTCGGGTATTTATTTGTGCTGCGTTCTAGGGAGTTGGACACGTCTGGCCCACATGGCTAATGTTTACTGCTAATTCCAACGTTGAAGGCGACAATCTACAACCGAGCAACGATTCTTTTGGAAAAAGGACAACTTGCTCATCAAAAAGTAAGAACTATTTATGATGTTAATTCGTTGTTCTGTTGAAAAATGTAAAACTCATATTCCGCCATTAATTTCGGTGCGGTCTCGCTTTAACGCACGCTGTGTGTCGTAGTAACGTTAATTTTAAAAATCTAACACAGCGATTGCATTAAGAACTAATGTATCTTTCATTTGCTGTCCAACCTGTATTTTTAAGTCAAGTTTAAATTTAGTTACTGATTAGATTAGGTGCCTCTCCCAAGATTTCTCCCGACATATTGTTGGCAGCTTGGCTACTATTCTCATTGTATAACCACGATTTGTGCCGCTAAATATGCACATTTTCGAACAAACTATGTATTGTGTAATATGTTATAGGACTGTCATCTGAAGAAGTTTGAGAAGGTTAGGGAAAAAATGTATATCTTTTGCTGGTTTATTCGTTATCGCTATTGTTGGCTTGAATCAATGCTGTTGTGTGGTTGGCTATTGTAAGCTAATATAATGCTATATTGTGTTTTCGCTGTAAAACACTTAAAAAAATCTAAAATATTGGCTGGATTCACAAGATAACTTTGTCTTTCATTTGCTGTACTCTGTGTATTTTTCATAAATTATTTATTAGTATTTAGGTAATTCACGTTGGTCTCTAGTTATTCTAGTTGCTTTGGTGAGAGTTGTGATGGTGGCTGCAATGGTAAACTATGATTTATACCTGAAATATGCACATTTTTCTAACAAAACATATGCTATACAATAAATACGTTATCAGACTGTCATCTGATGAAGCTGTTTCTTGGTTAGTGGCTATTTATATCTTTATTTGGTCAAAATTGTGATAGCTACCTATGCAGGAAAAAAAATGGTGGAAATAAGTTGTCTTTTGCTATCGTGGTTAGCTAATAGATTTACATAGTGTCTTACCTGTAAAACATTTTAAAAATCAGAAATGATGGCTGGATTCACAAGATGTGTATCTTTCATCTGGTGTCTTGGCATGTGATTTAATGATATTTAGATGCTAGTATTTACTTGTGACGTTATGCTAGGCTATGCTAGTCAGCTTTTTTACTGATGGGGGTGCTCCCGGATTGTGATGAAGTAGAAGTTAATGAACATGCACCTGTGGAACAGTCAAGACACTAACAGCTTAGTCGGTAGGCAATTAAGGTCAGTTAGGACACTAAAAGAGGCCTTTATACTGCCTCTGAAAGACACCAAAAGAAAGACGCCCAGGGTCCCTGCTCATCTGAGTGAACGTGCCTTAGGCACGCTGCAAGGAGGCATGAGGACTGCAGATGTGGCCAGGGTATTAACTTGCATTGTCCGTGCAGTGAGACACGTTCCTGTCTCCGTAGCGACAGCTGATCGTCCTCGTAGTGGCATAACACGTGTAACACCTGCACAGGATCGCAACATCAAACCTGCGGGACAGGTACAGGATGGCAACTGCCCGAGTTACACCAGGAAGGCAAAATCCCTCAGTGCTCAGACTGTCCGCAATAGGCGGTCTTGAAGGCAGGTCCTCACCAGACATCACCGGCAACGTCAAACCCACCCTCGCTGGACCAGACAGGACAACAAAAATAAGCTCTTCACTGACGAGTCGCAGAATTGTCTCACCAGGGGTGATGGTCAGATTTGCGTTTATCATCTAAGGAATGAGCGTTAAACCGAGGCCTGTACTCTGGAACGGGATCGATTTGGAGGTGGAGGGTCCGTCATGGTCTGGGGCGGTGTGTCACAGCATCATCGGACTGAGGATGTCGTCATAGCAGGCAATCTCAACGCTGTGCAGTACAGGGATGTGGTACCCTTCCTGCAGGCTCATCCTGACATGACCCTCAAGCATGACAACACCACACTGCTAGTTCTGTGGGTGATTTCCTGCAAGACAGGAATGCCCGTGTTCAGCCACGGCCAGCGAAGAGCCCGGATCTCAATCCCATTGAGCTCGTCTGAGACCTGTTGGATCGGCGGGTGAGGGCTAGGGCCATTACCCCCAGAATTGTCCGGGAACTTGCAGGTGCCTTCGTGGAAGAGTGGGGTAACATCTAACAGCAAGAACTGGCAACCCTGGTTCAGTCCATGAGGAGATGCACTGCAGTACTTAATGCAGCTGGTGGCCAGACACGATACTGACTTACTTTTGACAGCCCCCCTTGGTTCAGGGACACATTCCATTTCTGAGGAACTTGTTCAGTGTATGTCTGTTGAACGTCACGTTCATAAATATTTAAACATGTTAAGTTTGCTGAAATTTAATGCAGTTGACAGTGAGACAACATTTTTTTGCAACTTTTTGGGTCCTAAGAGAATTCTATTCAACAAACAATGGATCAAAGAATTGAAATGCCCACTGAACAGACACCCAGACTGCATCTTCAAGAAACAAAGTGAATCCATGTTTAATAACCACTCATGAGATTAAATACGTACACCCGTTTTATTGACAACAAGCTACAATAATTACACAAGTCAAACGTATTTTACAGCAACAAATACCTTCAAAGTAATTCACTATAATATGAAACATTTGCAGTTAGGATGCTGACACCAGAGTAGCATTTTTGGTTTCAATTGATAGTTTGAAGGATTAAACAGGTTCTTATGGAGCACACGGAGGGATAGCTCTTTCCACATGATTCATCGTTCCAGCCTTTTTCAGCTTAAGAGGAAACACGAAATAGAAAAGTAGGTCACATTTATTTGTTAAGCGTACTCTGAAAAAGTTGAATTTGATGAATGATAATGGGCTTACTGTACCTCCAAAGTTAATCTGAATACATGGCTCTCTGGCACCATTGTGGTTATTCGGCTCCCCTTCAGCCCAGCTCTCGTGATCAAATTTGGAGCCGTCACTCCAGAACCATAGCCTGTCCTGTGGGGAAGTAGTGAGATCTCAGTATCAAATATTACATGTGCTTCCTGAACAATTTCTAAAATCTGACACTCATGGTCTTTCCTCCACCACCTGTAGTACCAAACCGTAAAAATCCCAATGCATTTCAATGGCCATAGACTTCAATTGTGAAAAAACTACAACCGTTTAAAGACTGAATCCGCATTAGGGGGAAACAGCGCCACTGGCCACCCCACCATCGTGATCATTTTTGTTTCCTGAGCAGCGTCGCGCAGCATGGTTAAAACAAACAAAAATAGCACCAACTCAGTTGTTATATGTCGCAAACTGACGGGTCACCATTAAGGCATCCAGATTTTAACGCCATACAAACTTTAGACATGGCAACCTATTCCATATCGGTCTGGCCTTTTGATACCACGCTATAGTATTCATTCTTTTTGTACATCTGTAAGATCTTCCAAAACAGTTTTTTTTTATATAGACACACTTTCTTGACAAAAACGTCAGCTACAACCTTAATCCCAAGGTCTCGAAAATAGAAAAAGCCAGCTAGTAAATTGTTTCTGCGCCATAGCAAAAGAGGAAGAGGCGAAGCGAGAAGGATAACTGCGCCCAAAATCTGCCTTCAAGCAAGTCGTTTTTGTATGGCCGTCAACAAGATGTCGAATTTCATTCACAAAAAATAGTGGCTTATTTGAGCAAATATACGTTTTGTAATGCTTAGGTTGTTACGAGTACTGATACAAATAGCACACGTGACATGTCAGAAACTGAGAAAACCATTTATACCGGAGTTGTGCCTGTCACTCGAATCTGCTCTCATAGGCTAGAATGGTCCCACCTGATCTGCCCGACATTGCAGACTCTTCACATCGTTAGAGGCCAATGGAGTATCTGGTCAATCTGTGGCAATTGCTCTGGAGTTGATAGACTGGATATTTCGAGATGATCAACTCAAATCTAGACCTACATCCAACAGTATTTCTTTTGCTTTTGACATTGACACGAGGCCTTTGTCACATGCCTAATACTTATAACAAGGCTAATAAAGCACATTAATATCAGTTTAAAAAGATGACATTGGGCCATTCAAAGCATCAGTTGCGATTGCTATTCCCCATTTGCTAAATGTCAATGAGCGTCGTCACCATCTTTCCTCTGCGGTACCTCAAACTGTGGTCATTACCAGCGAGTTGATTACTCCTGGCACAGAGTTGTCTGAGCAGTGTCTTAACACCTACTCGGAGCGGATGGTTTTATTAGTCTTAAAACAGGATTCCTAGGACCTGACAGATTGATGACTATACTAAGACCTCAAGCTGAACTGTTCAGCTAGAGTATACCTCTCACTGGAGTCATTTCTATTAAGGATCTTCACTTTTACTCAACTATGACAACTGGGGTACCTTTTCCACCTTTGCTTGAACAGCATCAAATCCGCCAATCCAGGTAAGAGGGAAACTGCCAGTCGCGATCAACACCACCGCCTGTAGAAATTGGGACTCTTCATAGCTGTGCACAGATGCCAGGTTTGCGCCAAGGTACTTTACAGTGTTGTGCACAGGCTTCAGTTTTTCTCCAAGTAACTGACAGTGGCGCTAGAGCAAGCAGTACACAGAGACAAAGACATGTCATAATGGAAGTATTAGGCAGTTGTCCAGTCTGAGAATTTGTCTTCTGGACTCTCAAATATTGCCATCGGAACTAATGTTCAATTAAACAGGCTCTTGGAGATTAGTTCAGCTCGGTCTTAACCCATGTCCTGAGGGTTCTAATATACAAGAGGGCCCAACTCAACAAATATTGAAAACCCTATAGAACATTTTTATTACAGCATATTAATGGGAGGTTCAGTATTTTACATGAGGCGCCGGTTAAAATAAGGCCAAAGCACCTTTAACTAAAAAACAAAGTTAATTTCAATTGCAGAGGGTAAGCATTATACCTCTGCATTGGGCCATGTCCTTGAAGTTTTGACAAACATGAAGCAGCGTGAATTAAATTGGAACCAGCCTCCGGGGCATAGGTTTCTTTGGTCTGCTGCAAATTTCACCAAATCATCTGAAAGGAGAAGACAGGGAGTGTTCCTGAAATTGCAACCGACTTTAAAGGATAGTCCTGACTGACCGATCCCCTTGCATCATAAATAACATTTGTAGATCAGTCATGCCACACTACAACAAGAGATACACAATGAATGAAGCACAAACTCATTCCACAGAGCGCAGAGTGTCTACAGGTTTTCGCTCCTCCCTCGATTGAGCAATTTAGGTCACTAATTAGTAAAGAACTCCCCTCACCTGGTTGTCTAGGTCTTCATTGAAAGGTAAACAACCTGCAGATACAAGGCACTCCGTGGAATGAGTTTGACACTCGTGATGTAAAGTGTGAGGCTGACTCTTACTTGCTTTGTTCACAGTCATTATGTCACCCAGTGTAAAGGCAGCGCTGAGAAGCAGTAGAAGGGTCAACGTCGCCATGGTGATAGTCTCCTGAGACACACACACACACGAGATAAGCCATCAGTGTGTCCCCAACCTCTCCTCGAGTACCCCAGCAAGTCCACTTATCACATTCAACTAATGAAGGGCTAAGGAATACCAGGCATCATCTCTTCCACCACATACAGTAGATTAGGAATGTTTGACTCCCAAATGGCACTATAGGGAATTGAAAGCATCTGATATTCACCATCTACTTAAGTTAAGGAGAAGTCTATGCTCTTGGGTTCTCCCCAAAACCACACCCTAGCTAACTAACCCCGATGCATGGCACACCTGGTAAGACACCTTTTTGCATATGAAATTGGCTGGTAAAGTACATTTTTCTAGAGCAGGATACTAACTTGCCTAGCATGAGCTACTTTTCTTTATACAAACACGTCGCAAGCGACTTCTTTCAAATAGGCTCATTCTTCTCATCTGCCCTACAACTCTTCAGTGTAGCGTTCTGGCAATATACACAGTAAAATGGGTAATAAACTACTAAAGGGGCCCTAAAAAAATGTAAAAAGCTGAG
>NW_026601052.1:0-83991 GCF_029448725.1 Salvelinus fontinalis
GCTCTGAGAGTGTCCTCAGTGATGTTGTTTGTTAATGTTTGCTCTGAGAGTGTCCTCAGTGATGTTGTTTGTTAATGTTTGCTCTGAGAGTTTCCTCAGTGATGTTGTTTAATAATGTTTACTCTGAGAGCACACATCCCATCAGTCATCATGCACCTCTGGCTTCAAGACATTGAATTACATTTTCATTCAGAGAAAGAGAGGGAGAGATAAGAGAGAGGGAGAGAGACAGAGAGAGAGAAAGAGACACTAACACACCATAGAATCTCACACATACACTCACACACACACAGAGCGAGAGAAAGAGAAACTAACACACCATAGAATCTCACACATACACTCACACACACACAGAGCGAGAGAAAGAGAGAGATAAAGAGAGAGAGCTTTCTCTCATACATGATGCTATATTTCCTTGTTTTTATCAATAGTACATTTGCTGTAATTTCTTGTTAATTTCCCACGCTAGACTCAGGGGGAAACAGTAGATCTGTTTAAACACGGCCCCATCACCCATCAGTAATACAACCGCTCGCTTGCTCACTGTCACATCTAAATGAACAATTGGCAGTCCCGTCCAACCCTGAGACTGATCCCAGAGGAAAACACCATGCTGCACAGCAGGGCTGCATAACAAGCTTATAGACAAGTTCCTTTCTCACTGATAACATAGCAAGTGTAGACCTACAATACGTTGAAATAAATACCATCTACCGTCTACCATCTAACATAATAAGCTCTGTTGTAGATGAAATATCCACTTTTATTAAGCTCCATCTCAAAGACAATATTGTTTGGTATGTAAGTGCCATACCCAACAACGGTCCAACATACACAACCGTAAACATATCGTAGTACTGTAATTCTTAGCTCGGGGTCAAGAAGGAAGTTGACTTACTTCAGAGAGAGGTCAGGACATCAAAACTGATGTCAATGTCTCATTTACTCTGTCAATTTAAAGCATGTCCACAGCTATTTGTATATTCAAAGATATTGCCCACGTGTTTCTTTTTAATGTGGCTTGACCCACTTGCTTTTAGCCTCCCAAATCCTATTGTAAACATAAGGGGATTTAGGTTTTAGCGATAGTGAGTGTAGCCCCCTAAAATCCCCATAAAACCCCCTCACTCAATGAATACAAATACATTCACTGAATGATCTGCTGTATAGTCTTGATTAATTACATTTCTCCACTTGAAATGAATGTCACTTGATGAAATATGTTTTGTATGTTGATCAATGTAATAGACAAGCAGAATATTTTTTGTTTGTAAATTCATGCATTCAAAAACATTAGTTATTTTCAAAGGCCAAAAGAATAGCCAATTCAAAACATGACCATAGGGACAGACAAGCCAAGGATAGGTACTGCTCTGAATATGATACTCTTTAAATTCATTTCCAACACTGTACTTACACTGAACCTTTTTGCAAGTTAATATAAGCACTTTGTCTTTGCCACAGGGGTAGATCATATAATGAATGCATTGCAGATACCATGAAACCCTATGTTTGCAAGCGAATGGAGATTTGCCTAGTAGTAAACCTATTACATATCTAAATGTTTTGATGTTTATTCGCTCTGACAAACACATTCAGTATGTCAACTGTCAGATTATCAAATTCCCCCAAAGCAGTCTAAAAGCCTGAAATGAACAGTGTTTAATGGATTATCCTCCCAAGCTTTGACTGGGATATTCATGGGATCTGAATGTGGTGTACTGTATTTACCATGCTTTCCATATATGGAATGGGGTGTCCAAATACTGTACATTGACGTGGAATACTGAATACAAATTGACTTGGGGGCTGGGTCAATTCCTCCAAAAATGACTTCACAATTGTGTTAGGTAGTTGGGTCAAAGTCATGAGATCTTGGTGCACACATACAATATTCTGTTGATTCTCAAATCTGTAGTCTGATCTAATCCTGTCAAATTGTGGAGTCCAACGTATATTTCTCCGTGTCAGAAAAACTGTTCATGGCTGTCCATCCTGTCAGGCTTGGAATGCCGTTTACATTCCAAATGTTGACATTTCGGGAGACACACATCACTTTTTGATGAATCTGAGATGGAAAAATCCCTAATCCCTTTTATTCAAAGCAAATGGAAAATGTAAACGGCATTCCAAGTAATGTGGCAGATTAGGAGATAAAGAGATTTGCTATCAGAGCCTGAAATAACAAGTAACATGAATACAGTCATTCCCAAGTCATTAACCCTGAATAGAGATCATCACCCTCCACCAAAACTGCTTCTGTATACACACTTCTTCCTGACAACGCTCTTCATTTAACTGGTGAGGTGTCAGTCTGCAGTACATTCACAAACTATGACCTATTTTGCTTTGCTGACCCAAAAATACAGAAGGCTGTTTTAAAAATCTAAGAGTTGATATAAGGATACATACATTTACATAATTTAGCAGACGCTCTTATGCAAAGAAATTTACAGTAGTGAGTGCATGGGACTCGAACCCACAACCCTGGCGTTGCAAGCACCATGCTCTACCAATTGACTCACACGGGACCTCATATAATACAATATATTAAATCTACTTGAATTATTCATGTGTTCTACAACTGCAGTAGCTACAGTAATGAACTTTCAATTGTTTTTTAAGACGTCCCATCCATCTCGTCTAGACCCAAACATTTGAAGGGTGTAAACAACACAATGGTAGTCACTTTGCGATTGGCTGGGATAAGCGTGTGCGTGTCCGGTGGGCGGAGCTGAAGGGTGTGTGAAAGAAATGACCACAAATGTCAAATTTCTGCAGTGTGCATGACGTTTGTTGTAGCTATGAAATGCTCGTGTGGCTAATGTTTGGCGAATATATTCCGATTTGATTTATGGTCCATCCGCGTTTGGCAAGGAAGCTCGCACGGCATTGACGGCTCAGTGTTGGCAATTGATCATCCTTTTCTTCTTCGAACTTGTCCGCTTTCTCTAGCTAAATTAGGTTGTTAATATATGTAGCAAACATTTCTTGCCTTTTGCCTAATAATGCAGGTATGCATTTAACTGGCTATATCGTTTTGTAGCATGCTTGAAAATGCATCTTACTGAGTAATCGACCATGTTTTGGTTTGATTGTCAGCTAGCTAACATGATACGTGTTATTTAGCTAGCCTAGCAGAAGCAGGGATTTGACTGCGTACCCTGTCCCGTCAGCTAGCTAGCTGTCTTTCTAGTGCGCTTGGCATTCCATAGTACACATTGGGAATAAATAGCACCAACATGTATGCAAGTCGCAAGAGGAAAAAGCCCCAGAGAAGGTACAGTCACGATAGATAACTGATCGCCGCTACAACAGCATAGCCAGCTAGTTAGGGGTTGTAGACAAAGTTATGTCACTACTAGTCTAGTGCATGTTTAGTATGCCACATCAGTGTACAGAATTAGGATGCCTTGTGAGTGACAGTTCAATTGTAGTACTGTTGTTATATTCATTCATTCGTGGACTCCATGAGTTGCATTCATTAACACTTTAGTAAACATACAGTATCTACCATTTAGGCTACATAACAAGACCGAGGAATATCATCATATGAGACATTGATGGCAGACATTCTCCTCCTCGTAGTGCGAAGCCACCTCCAGAAGGAGCCAAATCAAACCCTTCCAAGAGGCACCGGGAACGCCTGAATGGGGAGTTGGACAGGCTGGCCGGTCTGCTTCCTTACCCCCAGGATGTCATCTCCAAGCTGGACAAACTGACCATCCTCAGGCTTTGTGTCAGCTACCTGCGTGTCAAGAGCTTTTTCAATGGTAAGGCATGATCATAACTCACCCTATTGTCCATATTTAGGGTTGGATTATGTTAAGATATTATCGCTATGGATCTGACTACTGTCTGATTTATTTTTATTTTTTAACCTTTATTTAACTAGGCAAGTCAGTTAAGAACAAATTCTTATTTACGATGACGGCCTAGGAACAGTGGGTTAACTGCCTTTTTCAGGGGCAGAACGACATTTTTACTTTGTCAGCTCAGGGATTCGATCTAGCAACTGGCCGAACGCTCTAACCACTAGGCTACCTGCTGCCCTGATCAACTATATCAGTCACTATCTACTACTGAGGTGTCTGGGAGGCAGTGGCTAGATCTCTCGCTCTCTCTCAAGAAAGGGAGGACTTTCTTAAATAACAGGATGCCAGCAGGGTGTGTGAAATCCTGTGGAAAGTAGAATATATAGGGTAAAAGGTGCTGTTTGGGATGCAGACTAGGCTGTTTGGATACTAAGAAAGTAGGGCTGTGACGATACCAGTATTGCAATATTTTTTCCATGGCAAAAATGGAAACTCGAAGCAAACTCTTTGTTCCTTTAAGAACCTGCTGTATGTAAAGTATTGTGGCTGTAGTTTGGAAAATAAATACATGTGACTCTGGATGACAACATAATGATGTTTGTTTCCAACATTAAGGCTGTTTTCCTAAAAGTTAAATCTGCTTTATGTTTCCTTGCCATGATACTAACGAGTATTGCGATACTGGTATCGTCCCGGTCCTAGTATCCATCCTCGGCTGTTTGGACCCGCACTCGGCTGTTTGGACCCGCACTCGGCTGTTTGGACCCGCACTCGGCTGTTTGGACCCGCACTCGCTGTTAAAAACAAACTGAAATATAAAATTTACATAATTATTCAGATGTTTGTATTTTGTTGAAGCACCTTTGGCATCCATTATAGCCTCTAGTCTTGATTGGCACACCGATATTTGGGGAGTTTCACCCATTCTTCTCTGTAGATTCTCTGAAGCTCTGTCAGGTTGGATGTGTAGCGTCGCTGCACAGCTATTTTCAAGTCTTGCCAGAGATGTTCGATCGTGTTCAATTCCGGGCTCTGGCTGGGCCACTCAAGGACATTCAGAGACTTGTCTCGAAGCCACTCCTGCGTTGTCTTGGCTGTGTGCTTAGGGTTGTTGTCCTGTTGGAAGGTGAAGCTTCGCCCCAGTCTGAGGGCTCTGGAGCAGGTTTTCATCAAGGATCTCTCTATACTTTGCTCCATTCATCTTTCCCTCAATTGTGACTAGTCTCCCAGTCCCTGCTGCTGAAAAACATCCCCACAGCATGATGCTGCCACCATGCTTCACCGTAGGGATGGTGCCAGGTTTCCTCCAGACGTGACGCTTGGCATTCAGGCCAGAGATTTCAATCTTGGTTTCATCAGACCAGAGAATCTTGTTTCAAATGGTCTGAGAGTCTTTAGGTGCGGTATAAGGGGTATTTGGAAATAGCCACGGGATGGTTTTTCAAAACCGCCAATACAGCTTACACTATTTATTTGAAGTGTTTCAAAACATTGAAATATTTGAAGCAAATGTTTTTTTATGAAATACCTGCAGTCAACTTGTGCAATACCTTAGGAGATGAAGCAGATTGCGTTCTTCATTTCACCTGTCACATTATTGTACATTATGAAGCTCACCGTAGTTCCCCAGAACAGTTGAGCCGGTCACGTGTGTGTTTGTAAATAGCACAACGGGAGAACGCGGGAGCAGGTGAGTCCAGCTGTGTGTTGTAAATAGCACAACGGGAGAACGCGGGAGCAGGTGAGTCCAGCTGTGTGTTGTAAATAGCACAACGGGAGAACGCGGGAGCAGGTGAGTCCAGCTGTGTGTTGTAAATGGCACAACGGGAGAACGCGGGAGCAGGTGAGTCCAGCTGTGTGTTGTAAATGGCACAACGGGAGAACGCGGGAGCAGGTGAGTCCAGCTGTGTGTTGTAAATGGCACAACGGGAGAACGCGGGAGCAGGTGAGTCCAGCTGTGTGTTGTAAATGGCACAACGGGAGAACGCGGGAGCAGGTGAGTCCAGCTGTGTGTTGTAAATGGCACAACGGGAGAACGCGGGAGCAGGTGAGTCCAGCTGTGTGTTGTAAATGGCACAACGGGAGAACGCGGGAGCAGGTGAGTCCAGCTGTGTGTTGTAAATGGCACAACGGGAGAACGCGGGAGCAGGTGAGTCCAGCTGTGTGTTGTAAATGGCACAACGGGAGAACGCGGGAGCAGGTGAGTCCAGCTGTGTGTTGTAAATGGCACAACGGGAGAACGCGGGAGCAGGTGAGTCCAGCTGTGTGTTGTAAATGGCACAACGGGAGAACGCGGGAGCAGGTGAGTCCAGCTGTGTGTTGTAAATGGCACAACGGGAGAACGCGGGAGCAGGTGAGTCCAGCTGTGTGTTGTAAATAGCACAACGGGAGAACGCGGGAGCAGGTGAGTCCAGCTGTGTGTTGTAAATGGCACAACGGGAGAACGCGGGAGCAGGTGAGTCCAGCTGTGTGTTGTAAATGGCACAACGGGAGAACGCGGGAGCAGGTGAGTCCAGCTGTGTGTTGTAAATGGCACAACGGGAGAACGCGGGAGCAGGTGAGTCCAGCTGTGTGTTGTAAATGGCACAACGGGAGAACGCGGGAGCAGGTGAGTCCAGCTGTGTGTTGTAAATGGCACAACGGGAGAACGCGGGAGCAGGTGAGTCCAGCTGTGTGTTGTAAATGGCACAACGGGAGAACGCGGGAGCAGGTGAGTCCAGCTGTGTGTTGTAAATGGCACAACGGGAGAACGCGGGAGCAGGTGAGTCCAGCTGTGTGTTGTAAATGGCACAACGGGAGAACGCGGGAGCAGGTGAGTCCAGCTGTGTGTTGTAAATGGCACAACGGGAGAACGCGGGAGCAGGTGAGTCCAGCTGTGTGTTGTAAATGGCACAACGGGAGAACGCGGGAGCAGGTGAGTCCAGCTGTGTGTTGTAAATGGCACAACGGGAGAACGCGGGAGCAGGTGAGTCCAGCTGTGTGTTGTAAATGGCACAACGGGAGAACGCGGGAGCAGGTGAGTCCAGCTGTGTGTTGTAAATGGCACAACGGGAGAACGCGGGAGCAGGTGAGTCCAGCTGTGTGTTGTAAATGGCACAACGGGAGAACGCGGGAGCAGGTGAGTCCAGCTGTGTGTTGTAAATGGCACAACGGGAGAACGCGGGAGCAGGTGAGTCCAGCTGTGTGTTGTAAATGGGACAACGGGAGAACGCGGGAGCAGGTGAGTCCAGCTGTGTGTTGTAAATGGCACAACGGGAGAACGCGGGAGCAGGTGAGTCCAGCTGTGTGTTGTAAATGGCACAACGGGAGAACGCGGGAGCAGGTGAGTCCAGCTGTGTGTTGTAAATGGCACAACGGGAGAACGCGGGAGCAGGTGAGTCCAGCTGTGTGTTGTAAATGGCACAACGGGAGAACGCGGGAGCAGGTGAGTCCAGCTGTGTGTTGTAAATGGCACAACGGGAGAACGCGGGAGCAGGTGAGTCCAGCTGTGTGTTGTAAATGGCACAACGGGAGAACGCGGGAGCAGGTGAGTCCAGCTGTGTGTTGTAAATGGCACAACGGGAGAACGCGGGAGCAGGTGAGTCCAGCTGTGTGTTGTAAATGGCACAACGGGAGAACGCGGGAGCAGGTGAGTCCAGCTGTGTGTTGTAAATGGCACAACGGGAGAACGCGGGAGCAGGTGAGTCCAGCTGTGTGTTGTAAATGGCACAACGGGAGAACGCGGGAGCAGGTGAGTCCAGCTGTGTGTTGTAAAGGGCACAACGGGAGAACGCGGGAGCAGGTGAGTCCAGCTGTGTGTTGTAAAGGGCACAACGGGAGAACGCGGGAGCAGGTGAGTCCAGCTGTGTGTTGTAAAGGGCACAACGGGAGAACGCGGGAGCAGGTGAGTCCAGCTGTGTGTTGTAAATGGCACAACGGGAGAACGCGGGAGCAGGTGAGTCCAGCTGTGTGTTGTAAATGGCACAACGGGAGAACGCGAGTCCAGCTGTGTGTTGTAAATGGCACAACGGGAGAACGCGAGTCCAGCTGTGTGTTGTAAATGGCACAACGGGAGAACGCGGGAGCAGGTGAGTCCAGCTGTGTGTTGTAAATGGCACAACGGGAGAACGCGGGAGCAGGTGAGTCCAGCTGTGTGTTGTAAATGGCACAACGGGAGAACGCGAGTCCAGCTGTGTGTTGTAAATGGCACAACGGGAGAACGTGAGTCCAGCTGTGTGTTGTAAATGGCACAACGGGAGCAGGTGAGTCCAGCTGTGTGTTGTAAATGGCACAACGGGAGAACGCGGGAGCAGGTGAGTCCAGCTGTGTGTTGTAAATGGCACAACGGGAGAACGCGGGAGCAGGTGAATCCAGCTGTGTGTTGTAAATGGCACAACGGGAGAACGCGGGAGCAGGTGAGTCCAGCTGTGTGTTGTAAATGGCACAACGGGAGAACGCGGGAGCAGGTGAGTCCAGCTGTGTGTTGTAAATGGCACAACGGGAGAACGCGGGAGCAGGTGAGTCCAGCTGTGTGTTGTAAATGGGACAACGGGAGAACGCGGGAGCAGGTGAGTCCAGCTGTGTGTTGTAAATGGCACAACGGGAGAACGCGGGAGCAGGTGAGTCCAGCTGTGTGTTGTAAATGGCACAACGGGAGAACGCGGGAGCAGGTGAGTCCAGCTGTGTGTTGTAAATGGCACAACGGGAGAACGCGGGAGCAGGTGAGTCCAGCTGTGTGTTGTAAATGGCACAACGGGAGAACGCGGGAGCAGGTGAGTCCAGCTGTGTGTTGTAAATGGCACAACGGGAGAACGCGGGAGCAGGTGAGTCCAGCTGTGTGTTGTAAATGGGACAACGGGAGAACGCGGGAGCAGGTGAGTCCAGCTGTGTGTTGTAAATGGCACAACGGGAGAACGCGGGAGCAGGTGAGTCCAGCTGTGTGTTGTAAATGGCACAACGGGAGAACGCGGGAGCAGGTGAGTCCAGCTGTGTGTTGTAAATGGCACAACGGGAGAACGCGGGAGCAGGTGAGTCCAGCTGTGTGTTGTAAATGGCACAACGGGAGAACGCGGGAGCAGGTGAGTCCAGCTGTGTGTTGTAAATGGGACAACGGGAGAACGCGGGAGCAGGTGAGTCCAGCTGTGTGTTGTAAATGGGACAACGGGAGAACGCGGGAGCAGGTGAGTCCAGCTGTGTGTTGTAAATGGCACAACGGGAGAACGCGGGAGCAGGTGAGTCCAGCTGTGTGTTGTAAATGGCACAACGGGAGAACGCGGGAGCAGGTGAGTCCAGCTGTGTGTTGTAAATGGCACAACGGGAGAACGCGGGAGCAGGTGAGTCCAGCTGTGTGTTGTAAATGGCACAACGGGAGAACGCGGGAGCAGGTGAGTCCAGCTGTGTGTTGTAAATGGCACAACGGGAGAACGCGGGAGCAGGTGAGTCCAGCTGTGTGTTGTAAATGGCACAACGGGAGAACGCGGGAGCAGGTGAGTCCAGCTGTGTGTTGTAAATGGCACAACGGGAGAACGCGACTCCAGCTGTGTGTTGTAAATGGCACAACGGGAGAACGCGGGAGCAGGTGAGTCCAGCTGTGTGTTGTAAATGGCACAACGGGAGAACGCGGGAGCAGGTGAGTCCAGCTGTGTGTTGTAAATGGCACAACGGGAGAACGCGGGAGCAGGTGAGTCCAGCTGTGTGTTGTAAATGGCACAACGGGAGAACGCGGGAGCAGGTGAGTCCAGCTGTGTGTTGTAAATGGCACAACGGGAGAACGCGGGAGCAGGTGAGTCCAGCTGTGTGTTGTAAATGGCACAACGGGAGAACGCGACTCCAGCTGTGTGTTGTAAATGGCACAACGGGAGAACGCGGGAGCAGGTGAGTCCAGCTGTGTGTTGTAAATGGCACAACGGGAGAACGCGGGAGCAGGTGAGTCCTGCTGTGTGTTGTAAATGGCACAACGGGAGAACGCGGGAGCAGGTGAGTCCAGCTGTGTGTTGTAAATGGCACAACGGGAGAACGCGGGAGCAGGTGAGTCCAGCTGTGTGTTGTAAATGGCACAACGGGAGAACGCGGGAGCAGGTGAGTCCAGCTGTGTGTTGTAAATGGCACAACGGGAGAACGCGGGAGCAGGTGAGTCCAGCTGTGTGTTGACATGAACCTGTTTTATATTGAAAGTCAATAGAGTGATCAGGGACGTGCCACTATAGCGTTCCTTCACAGGAAATACATTAGTGCAACACATTCGGCAGAAAATAGCTTCATTTCCATCAGATGGCAGCACAAGTGCAACCAAGTACATGAGCTTTCAATGAAAAAGAAAGTTATTTTTTGCAAAAACTATGCATAGCCATCAATTTCTACTCTTTATCATATAAAGAATGTAGCCAGCTAAATTTCCTAATGTTCTGTTTTAAAGTTAATCTTGCATTTTAATGGTGAAAAATGGCTGGCTACACTGAGAAAAGCTCAGTAGCTCCACATCAGTCAGAGGGCTGTCTGCTGATAGAATGATGGAGAACAGTAGCTACACATCAGTCAGAGCGCTGTCTGCTGATAGAATGATGGAGAACAGTAGCTCCACATCAGTCAGAGCGCTGTCTGCTGATAGAATGATGGAGAACAGTAGCTCCACATCAGTCAGTGCTGTCTGCTGATAGAATGATGGAGAACAGTAGCTCCACATCAGTCAGTGCTGTCTGCTGGTAGAATGATGGAGAACAGTAGCTCCACATCAGTCAGAGCGCTGTCTGCTGATAGAATGATGGAGAACAGTAGCTCCACATCAGTCAGTGCTGTCTGCTGATAGAATGATGGAGAACAGTAGCTCCACATCAGTCAGTGCTGTCTGCTGGTAGAATGATGGAGAACAGTAGCTCCACATCAGTCAGAGCGCTGTCTGCTGATAGAATGATGGAGAACAGTAGCTACACGTCAGTCAGAGCGCTGATAGAATGATGGAGAACAGTAGTTACACATCAGTCAGTGCTGTCTGCTGATAGAATGATGGAGAACAGTAGTTACACATCAGTCAGTGCTGTCTGCTGATAGAATGATGGAGAACAGTAGCTACACATCAGTCAGAGTGCTGTCTGCTGATAGAATGATGGAGAACAGTAGCTCCACGTCAGTCAGAGCGCTGTCTGCTGATAGAATGATGGAGAACAGTAGCTCCACATCAGTCAGAGCGCTGTCTGCTGATAGAATGATGGAGAACAGTAGTTACACATCAGTCAGTGCTGTCTGCTGATAGAATGATGGAGAACAGTAGCTCCACGTCAGTCAGAGCCCTGTCTGCTGATAGAATGATGGAGAACAGTAGCTCCACATCAGTCAGAGCGCTGTCTGCTGATAGAATGATGGAGAACAGTAGCTCCACATCAGTCAGAGCGCTGTCTGCTGATAGAATGATGGAGAACAGTAGCTCCACATCAGTCAGTGCTGTCTGCTGATAGAATGATGGAGAACAGTAGCTCCACATCAGTCAGTGCTGTCTGCTGGTAGAATGATGGAGAACAGTAGCTCCACATCAGTCAGAGCGCTGTCTGCTGGTAGAATGATGGAGAACAATAGCTCCACATCAGTCAGAGCGCTGTCTGCTGATAGAATGATGGAGAACAGTAGCTACACGTCAGTCAGAGCGCTGATAGAATGATGGAGAACAGTAGCTCCACATCAGTCAGAGCGCTGTCAGCTGATAGAATGATGGAGAACAGTAGCTCCACATCAGTCAGAGCGCTGTCTGCTGATAGAATGATGGAGAACAGTAGCTCCACATCAGTCAGAGTGCTGTCAGCTGATAGAATGATGGAGAACAGTAGCTCCACATCAGTCAGAGCGCTGTCTGCTGATAGAATGATGGAGAACAGTAGCTCCACATCAGTCAGAGCGCTGTCTGCTGATAGAATGATGGAGAACAGTAGCTCCACATCAGTCAGAGCGCTGTCTGCTGATAGAATGATGGAGAACAGTAGCTCCACATCAGTCAGAGTGCTGTCTGCTGGTAGAATGATGGAGAACAGTAGCTCCACGTCAGTCAGAGCGCTGTCTGCTGATAGAATGATGGAGAACAGTAGCTCCACATCAGTCAGAGCGCTGTCTGCTGATAGAATGATGGAGAACAGTAGCTACACGTCAGTCAGAGCGCTGATAGAATGATGGAGAACAGTAGCTCCACGTCAGTCAGAGCGCTGTCTGCTGATAGAATGATGGAGAACAGTAGCTCCACATCAGAGCGCTGTCTGCTGATAGAATGATGGAGAACAGTAGCTCCACGTCAGTCAGAGCGCTGTCTGCTGATAGAATGATGGAGAACAGTAGCTCCACATCAGTCAGAGGGCTGTCTGCTGATAGAATGATGGAGAACAGTAGCTCCACATCAGTCAGAGCACTGTCTTCTGATAGAATGATGGAGAACAGTAGCTCCACATCAGTCAGAGCGCTGTCTGCTGATAGAATGATGGAGAACAGTAGCTCCACATCAGTCAGTGCGCTGTCTGCTGATAGAATGATGGAGAACAGTAGCTACACATCAGTCAGTGCTGTCTGCTGATAGAATGATGGAGAACAGTAGCTACACATCAGTCAGTGCTGTCTGCTGATAGAATGATGGAGAACAGTAGCTCCACATCAGTCAGAGCACTGTCTGCTGATAGAATGATGGAGAACAGTAGCTCCACATCAGTCAGAGCGCTGTCTGCTGATAGAATGATGGAGAACAGTAGCTCCACGTCAGTCAGAGCGCTGTCTGCTGATAGAATGATGGAGAACAGTAGCTCCACATCAGTCAGAGGGCTGTCTGCTGATAGAATGATGGAGAACAGTAGCTCCACATCAGTCAGAGCACTGTCTGCTGATAGAATGATGGAGAACAGTAGCTCCACATCAGTCAGAGCGCTGTCTGCTGATAGAATGATGGAGAACAGTAGCTCCACATCAGTCAGTGCGCTGTCTGCTGATAGAATGATGGAGAACAGTAGCTACACATCAGTCAGTGCTGTCTGCTGATAGAATGATGGAGAACAGTAGCTACACATCAGTCAGTGCTGTCTGCTGATAGAATGATGGAGAACAGTAGCTCCACATTAGTCAGTGCTGTCTGCTGATAGAATGATGGAAAACAGTAGCTCCACATCAGAGCACTGTCTGCTGATAGAATGATGGAGAACAGTAGCTCCACATCAGAGCACTGTCTGCTGATAGAATGATGGAGAACAGTAGCTCCACATCAGTCAGAGTGCTGTCTGCTGATAGAATGATGGAGAACAGTAGCTCCACATCAGTCAGAGCGCTGTCTGCTGATAGAATGATGGAGAACAGTAGCTACACATCAGTCAGTGCTGTCTGCTGATAGAATGATGGAGAACAGAAGCTCCACGTCAGTCAGAGCGCTGTCTGCTGATAGAATGATGGAGAACAGTAGCTCCACATCAGTCAGAGCGCTGTCTGCTGGTAGAATGATGGAGAACAGTAGCTCCACATCAGTCAGAGCGCTGTCTGCTGATAGAATGATGGAGAACAGTAGCTCCACGTCAGTCAGAGCGCTGTCTGCTGATAGAATGATGGAGAACAGCTCCACATCAGTCAGAGCGCTGTCTGCTTATAGAATGATGGAGAACAGTACCTCCACATCAGTCAGAGTGCTGTCTGCTGGTAGAATGATGGAGAACATTTGCTCCACGTCAGTCAGAGCGCTGTCTGCTGACAGAATGATGGAGAACAGTAGCTCCACGTCAGTCAGAGCGCTGTCTGCTGATAGAATGATGGAGAACAGTAGCTCCACATCAGAGCACTGTCTGCTGATAGAATGATGGAGAACAGTAGCTCCACATCAGTCAGAGGGCTGTCTGCTGATAGAATGATGGAGAACAGTAGCTCCACATCAGTCAGTGCTGTCTGCTGATAGAATGATGGAGAACAGTAGCTCCACATCAGTCAGAGCGCTGTCTGCTGATAGAATGATGGAGAACAGTAGCTCCACATCAGTCAGAGCGCTGTCTGCTGATAGAATGATGGAGAACAATAGCTCCACATCAGTCAGAGCGCTGTCTGCTGATAGAATGATGGAGAACAGTAGCTACACGTCAGTCAGAGCGCTGATAGAATGATGGAGAACAGTAGTTACACATCAGTCAGTGCTGTCTGCTGATAGAATGATGGAGAACAGTAGTTACACATCAGTCAGTGCTGTCTGCTGATAGAATGATGGAGAACAGTAGCTACACATCAGTCAGAGTGCTGTCTGCTGATAGAATGATGGAGAACAGTAGCTCCACGTCAGTCAGAGCGCTGTCTGCTGATAGAATGATGGAGAACAGTAGCTCCACATCAGTCAGAGCGCTGTCTGCTGATAGAATGATGGAGAACAGTAGTTACACATCAGTCAGTGCTGTCTGCTGATAGAATGATGGAGAACAGTAGCTACACATCAGTCAGAGCGCTGTCTGCTGATAGAATGATGGAGAACAGTAGCTCCACGTCAGTCAGAGCCCTGTCTGCTGATAGAATGATGGAGAACAGTAGCTCCACATCAGTCAGAGCGCTGTCTGCTGATAGAATGATGGAGAACAGTAGCTCCACATCAGTCAGAGCGCTGTCTGCTGATAGAATGATGGAGAACAGTAGCTCCACATCAGTCAGTGCTGTCTGCTGATAGAATGATGGAGAACAGTAGCTCCACATCAGTCAGTGCTGTCTGCTGGTAGAATGATGGAGAACAGTAGCTCCACATCAGTCAGAGCGCTGTCTGCTGGTAGAATGATGGAGAACAATAGCTCCACATCAGTCAGAGCGCTGTCTGCTGATAGAATGATGGAGAACAGTAGCTACACGTCAGTCAGAGCGCTGATAGAATGATGGAGAACAGTAGCTCCACATCAGTCAGAGCGCTGTCAGCTGATAGAATGATGGAGAACAGTAGCTCCACATCAGTCAGAGCGCTGTCTGCTGATAGAATGATGGAGAACAGTAGCTCCACATCAGTCAGAGTGCTGTCAGCTGATAGAATGATGGAGAACAGTAGCTCCACATCAGTCAGAGCGCTGTCTGCTGATAGAATGATGGAGAACAGTAGCTCCACATCAGTCAGAGCGCTGTCTGCTGATAGAATGATGGAGAACAGTAGCTCCACATCAGTCAGAGCGCTGTCTGCTGATAGAATGATGGAGAACAGTAGCTCCACATCAGTCAGAGTGCTTTCTGCTGGTAGAATGATGGAGAACAGTAGCTCCACGTCAGTCAGAGCGCTGTCTGCTGATAGAATGATGGAGAACAGTAGCTCCACATCAGTCAGAGCGCTGTCTGCTGATAGAATGATGGAGAACAGTAGCTACACGTCAGTCAGAGCGCTGATAGAATGATGGAGAACAGTAGCTCCACGTCAGTCAGAGCGCTGTCTGCTGATAGAATGATGGAGAACAGTAGCTCCACATCAGAGCACTGTCTGCTGATAGAATGATGGAGAACAGTAGCTCCACATCAGTCAGAGGGCTGTCTGCTGATAGAATGATGGAGAACAGTAGCTCCACATCAGTCAGAGCACTGTCTGCTGATAGAATGATGGAGAACAGTAGCTCCACATCAGTCAGAGCGCTGTCTGCTGATAGAATGATGGAGAACAGTAGCTCCACATCAGTCAGTGCGCTGTCTGCTGATAGAATGATGGAGAACAGTAGCTACACATCAGTCAGTGCTGTCTGCTGATAGAATGATGGAGAACAGTAGCTACACATCAGTCAGTGCTGTCTGCTGATAGAATGATGGAGAACAGTAGCTCCACATTAGTCAGTGCTGTCTGCTGATAGAATGATGGAGAACAGTAGCTCCACATCAGAGCACTGTCTGCTGATAGAATGATGGAGAACAGTAGCTCCACATCAGAGCACTGTCTGCTGATAGAATGATGGAGAACAGTAGCTCCACATCAGTCAGAGTGCTGTCTGCTGATAGAATGATGGAGAACAGTAGCTCCACATCAGTCAGAGCGCTGTCTGCTGATAGAATGATGGAGAACAGTAGCTACACATCAGTCAGTGCTGTCTGCTGATAGAATGATGGAGAACAGAAGCTCCACGTCAGTCAGAGCGCTGTCTGCTGATAGAATGATGGAGAACAGTAGCTCCACATCAGTCAGAGCGCTGTCTGCTGGTAGAATGATGGAGAACAGTAGCTCCACATCAGTCAGAGCGCTGTCTGCTGATAGAATGATGGAGAACAGTAGCTCCACGTCAGTCAGAGCGCTGTCTGCTGATAGAATGATGGAGAACAGCTCCACATCAGTCAGAGCGCTGTCTGCTTATAGAATGATGGAGAACAGTACCTCCACATCAGTCAGAGTGCTGTCTGCTGGTAGAATGATGGAGAACATTTGCTCCACGTCAGTCAGAGCGCTGTCTGCTGACAGAATGATGGAGAACAGTAGCTCCACGTCAGTCAGAGCGCTGTCTGCTGATAGAATGATGGAGAACAGTAGCTCCACATCAGAGCACTGTCTGCTGATAGAATGATGGAGAACAGTAGCTCCACATCAGTCAGAGGGCTGTCTGCTGATAGAATGATGGAGAACAGTAGCTCCACATCAGTCAGTGCTGTCTGCTGATAGAATGATGGAGAACAGTAGCTCCACATCAGTCAGAGCGCTGTCTGCTGATAGAATGATGGAGAACAGTAGCTCCACATCAGTCAGAGCGCTGTCTGCTGATAGAATGATGGAGAACAATAGCTCCACATCAGTCAGAGCGCTGTCTGCTGATAGAATGATGGAGAACAGTAGCTACACGTCAGTCAGAGCGCTGATAGAATGATGGAGAACAGTAGCTCCACGTCAGTCAGAGCGCTGTCTGCTGATAGAATGATGGAGAACAGTAGCTCCACATCAGTCAGAGCGCTGTCTGCTGATAGAATGATGGAGAACAGTAGCTACACGTCAGTCAGAGCGCTGTCTGCTGATAGAATGATGGAGAACAGTAGCTCCACATCAGTCAGAGCGCTGTCTGCTGATAGAATGATGGAGAACAGTAGCTCCACATCAGTCAGAGCGCTGTCTGCTGATAGAATGATGGAGAACAGTAGCTCCACATCAGTCAGTGCTGTCTGCTGATAGAATGATGGAGAACAGTAGCTCCACATCAGTCAGAGCGCTGTCTGCTGATAGAATGATGGAGAACAGTAGCACCACATCAGTCAGAGCGCTGTCTGCTGATAGAATGATGGAGAACAGTAGCTCCACATCAGAGCACTGTCTGCTGATAGAATGATGGAGAACAGTAGCTCCACATCAGTCAGAGCGCTGTCAGCTGATAGAATGATGGAGAACAGTAGCTCCACATCAGAGCGCTGTCTGCTGATAGAATGATGGCGAGCAGTAGATCCACATCAGTGAGAGCGCTGTCTGCTGATAGAATGATGGACAACAGTAGCTACACATCAGTCAGAGCACTGTCTGCTGATAGAATGATGAACAGTAGCTCCACATCAGTCAGTGCTGTCTGCTGATAGAATGATGGAGAAAAGTAGCTACACATCAGTCAGTGCGCTGTCTGCTGATAGAATGATGGAGAACAGTAGTTACACATCAGTCAGTGCTGTCTGCTGATAGAATGATGGAGAACAGTAGCTACACATCAGTCAGAGTGCTGTCTGCTGATAGAATGATGGAGAACAGTAGTTACACATCAGTCAGTGCTGTCTGCTGATAGAATGATGGAGAACAGTAGCTACACATCAGTCAGAGTGCTGTCTGCTGATAGAATGATGGAGAACAGTAGCTCCACGTCAGTCAGAGCGCTGTCTGCTGATAGAATGATGGAGAACAGTAGCTCCACATCAGTCAGAGCGCTGTCTGCTGATAGA
Organism: Salvelinus fontinalis; assembly: GCF_029448725.1. Taxonomy (NCBI): domain Eukaryota; kingdom Metazoa; phylum Chordata; class Actinopteri; order Salmoniformes; family Salmonidae; genus Salvelinus; species Salvelinus fontinalis. Next base: position 17,640 of record NW_026601052.1, read on the forward strand.
ATGATGGAGAACAGTAGTTACACATCAGTCAGTGCTGTCTGCTGATAGAATGATGGAGAACAGTAGCTACACATCAGTCAGAGCGCTGTCTGCTGATAGAATGATGGAGAACAGTAGCTCCACGTCAGTCAGAGCGCTGTCTGCTGATAGAATGATGGAGAACAGTAGCTCCACGTCAGTCAGTGCTGTCTGCTGATAGAATGATGGAGAAAAGTAGCTACACGTCAGTCAGTGCGCTGTCTGCTGATAGAATGATGGAGAACAGTAGCTACACATCAGTCAGAGCGCTGTCTGCTGATAGAATGATGGAGAACAGTAGCTCCACGTCAGTCAGAGCGCTGTCTGCTGATAGAATGATGGAGAACAGTAGCTCCACGTCAGTCAGAGCGCTGTCTGCTGATAGAATGATGGAGAACAGTAGCTCCACATCAGTCAGAGTGCTGTCAGCTGATAGAATGATGGAGAACAGTAGCTCCACATCAGTCAGAGCGCTGTCTGCTGATAGAATGATGGAGAACAGTAGCTCCACATCAGTCAGAGCGCTGTCTGCTGATAGAATGATGGAGAACAGTAGCTCCACATCAGTCAGAGTGCTGTCAGCTGATAGAATGATGGAGAACAGTAGCTACACATCAGTCAGAGTGCTGTCTGCTGATAGAATGATGGAGAACAGTAGCTCCACGTCAGTCAGAGCGCTGTCTGCTGATAGAATGATGGAGAACAGTAGCTCCACATCAGTCAGAGCGCTGTCTGCTGATAGAATGATGGAGAACAGTAGTTACACATCAGTCAGTGCTGTCTGCTGATAGAATGATGGAGAACAGTAGCTACACATCAGTCAGAGCGCTGTCTGCTGATAGAATGATGGAGAACAGTAGCTCCACGTCAGTCAGAGCGCTGTCTGCTGATAGAATGATGGAGAACAGTAGCTCCACGTCAGTCAGTGCTGTCTGCTGATAGAATGATGGAGAAAAGTAGCTACACGTCAGTCAGTGCGCTGTCTGCTGATAGAATGATGGAGAACAGTAGCTACACATCAGTCAGAGCGCTGTCTGCTGATAGAATGATGGAGAACAGTAGCTCCACGTCAGTCAGAGCGCTGTCTGCTGATAGAATGATGGAGAACAGTAGCTCCACGTCAGTCAGAGCGCTGTCTGCTGATAGAATGATGGAGAACAGTAGCTCCACATCAGTCAGAGTGCTGTCAGCTGATAGAATGATGGAGAACAGTAGCTCCACATCAGTCAGAGCGCTGTCTGCTGATAGAATGATGGAGAACAGTAGCTCCACATCAGTCAGAGCGCTGTCTGCTGATAGAATGATGGAGAACAGTAGCTCCACATCAGTCAGAGTGCTGTCAGCTGATAGAATGATGGAGAACAGTAGCTCCACATCAGTCAGAGCGCTGTCTGCTGATAGAATGATGGAGAACAGTAGCACCACATCAGTCAGAGCGCTGTCAGCTGATAGAATGATGGAGAACAGTAGCTCCACATCAGAGCGCTGTCTGCTGATAGAATGATGGCGAGCAGTAGATCCACATCAGTGAGAGCGCTGTCTGCTGATAGAATGATGGACAACAGTAGCTACACATCAGTCAGAGCACTGTCTGCTGATAGAATGATGGAGAACAGTAGCTCCACATCAGTCAGTGCTGTCTGCTGATAGAATGATGGAGAAAAGTAGCTACACATCAGTCAGAGCGCTGTCTGCTGATAGAATGATGGAGAACAGTAGCACCACATCAGTCAGAGCGCTGTCAGCTGATAGAATGATGGAGAACAGTAGCTCCACATCAGAGCGCTGTCTGCTGATAGAATGATGGCGAGCAGTAGATCCACATCAGTGAGAGCGCTGTCTGCTGATAGAATGATGGACAACAGTAGCTACACATCAGTCAGAGCACTGTCTGCTGATAGAATGATGGAGAACAGTAGCTCCACATCAGTCAGTGCTGTCTGCTGATAGAATGATGGAGAAAAGTAGCTACACATCAGTCAGTGCGCTGTCTGCTGATTGAATGATGGAGAACAGTAGTTACAAATCAGTCAGTGCTGTCTGCTGATAGAATGATGGAGAACAGTAGCTACACATCAGTCAGAGTGCTGTCTGCTGATAGAATGATGGAGAACAGTAGTTACACATCAGTCAGTGCTGTCTGCTGATAGAATGATGGAGAACAGTAGCTACACATCAGTCAGAGTGCTGTCTGCTGATAGAATGATGGAGAACAGTAGCTCCACGTCAGTCAGAGCGCTGTCTGCTGATAGAATGATGGAGAACAGTAGCTCCACATCAGTCAGTGCTGTCTGCTGATAGAATGATGGAGAACAGTAGCTACACATCAGTCAGAGCGCTGTCTGCTGATAGAATGATGGAGAACAGTAGCTCCACGTCAGTCAGAGCGCTGTCTGCTGATAGAATGATGGAGAACAGTAGTTACACATCAGTCAGTGCTGTCTGCTGATAGAATGATGGAGAACAGTAGCTACACATCAGTCAGAGCGCTGTCTGCTGATAGAATGATGGAGAACAGTAGCTCCACGTCAGTCAGAGCGCTGTCTGCTGATAGAATGATGGAGAACAGTAGTTACACATCAGTCAGTGCTGTCTGCTGATAGAATGATGGAGAACAGTAGCTACACATCAGTCAGAGCGCTGTCTGCTGATAGAATGATGGAGAACAGTAGCTCCACGTCAGTCAGAGCGCTGTCTGCTGATACAATGATGGAGAACAGTAGCTCCACGTCAGTCAGTGCTGTCTGCTGATAGAATGATGGAGAAAAGTAGCTACACATCAGTCAGTGCGCTGTCTGCTGATAGAATGATGGAGAACAGTAGCTCCACATCAGTCAGTGCTGTCTGCTGATAGAATGATGGAGAACAGTAGCTCCACATCAGTCGGAGCGCTGTCTGCTGATAGAATGATGGAGAACAGTAGCTACACGTCAGTCAGAGCGCTGATAGAATGATGGAGAACAGTAGCTCCACATCAGTCGGAGCGCTGTCTGCTGATAGAATGATGGAGAACAGTAGCTCCACATCAGTCGGAGCGCTGTCTGCTGATAGAATGATGGAGAACAGTAGCTCCACATCAGTCAGAGCGCTGATAGAATGATGGAGAACAGTAGCTACACATCAGTCAGAGCGCTGTCTGCTGATAGAATGATGGAGAACAGTAGCTCCACGTCAGTCAGAGCGCTGTCTGCTGATAGAATGATGGAGAACAGTAGCTCCACGTCAGTCAGAGCGCTGTCTGCTGATAGAATGATGGAGAACAGTAGCTCCACATCAGTCAGAGTGCTGTCTGCTGATAGAATGATGGAGAACAGTAGCTACACGTCAGTCAGAGCGCTGTCTGCTGATAGAATGATGGAGAACAGTAGCTCCACATCAGTCAGAGCGCTGTCTGCTGATAGAATGATGGAGAACAGTAGCTCCACATCAGTCAGTGCTGTCTGCTGGTAGAATGATGGAGAACAGTAGCTCCACGTAAGTCAGAGTGCTGTCTGCTGATAATGATGGAGAACAGTAGCTCCACATCAGTCAGAGCGCTGTCTGCTGATAGAATGATGGAGAACAGTAGCTACACATCAGTCAGAGTGCTGTCTGCTGATAGAATGATGGAGAACAGTAGCTCCACGTCAGTCAGAGCGCTGTCTGCTGATAGAATGATGGAGAACAGTAGATCCACATCAGTGAGAGCGCTGTCTGCTGATAGAATGATGGACAACAGTAGATCCACATCAGTGAGAGCGCTGTCTGCTGATAGAATGATGGACAACAGTAGCTACACATCAGTCAGAGCACTGTCTGCTGATAGAATGATGGAGAACAGTAGCTCCACATCAGTCAGTGCTGTCTGCTGATAGAATGATGGAGAAAAGTAGCTACACATCAGTCAGTGCGCTGTCTGCTGATTGAATGATGGAGAACAGTAGTTACAAATCAGTCAGTGCTGTCTGCTGATAGAATGATGGAGAACAGTAGCTACACATCAGTCAGAGTGCTGTCTGCTGATAGAATGATGGAGAACAGTAGTTACACATCAGTCAGAGTGCTGTCTGCTGATAGAATGATGGAGAACAGTAGCTACACATCAGTCAGAGTGCTGTCTGCTGATAGAATGATGGAGAACAGTAGTTACACATCAGTCAGTGCTGTCTGCTGATAGAATGATGGAGAACAGTAGCTACACATCAGTCAGAGTGCTGTCTGCTGATAGAATGATGGAGAACAGTAGCTCCACGTCAGTCAGAGCGCTGTCTGCTGATAGAATGATGGAGAACAGTAGCTCCACATCAGTCAGTGCTGTCTGCTGATAGAATGATGGAGAACAGTAGCTACACATCAGTCAGAGCGCTGTCTGCTGATAGAATGATGGAGAACAGTAGCTCCACGTCAGTCAGAGCGCTGTCTGCTGATAGAATGATGGAGAACAGTAGCTCCACATCAGAGCACTGTCTGCTGATAGAATGATGGAGAACAGTAGCTCCACATCAGTCAGAGCGCTGTCAGCTGATAGAATGATGGAGAACAGTAGCTCCACATCAGAGCGCTGTCTGCTGATAGAATGATGGCGAGCAGTAGATCCACATCAGTGAGAGCGCTGTCTGCTGATAGAATGATGGACAACAGTAGCTACACATCAGTCAGAGCGCTGTCTGCTGATAGAATGATGGAGAACAGTAGTTACACATCAGTCAGTGCTGTCTGCTGATAGAATGATGGAGAACAGTAGCTACACATCAGTCAGAGTGCTGTCTGCTGATAGAATGATGGAGAACAGTAGTTACACATCAGTCAGTGCTGTCTGCTGATAGAATGATGGAGAACAGTAGCTACACATCAGTCAGAGTGCTGTCTGCTGATAGAATGATGGAGAACAGTAGCTCCACGTCAGTCAGAGCGCTGTCTGCTGATAGAATGATGGAGAACAGTAGCTCCACATCAGTCAGAGCGCTGTCTGCTGATAGAATGATGGAGAACAGTAGTTACACATCAGTCAGTGCTGTCTGCTGATAGAATGATGGAGAACAGTAGCTACACATCAGTCAGAGCGCTGTCTGCTGATAGAATGATGGAGAACAGTAGCTCCACGTCAGTCAGAGCGCTGTCTGCTGATAGAATGATGGAGAACAGTAGCTCCACGTCAGTCAGTGCTGTCTGCTGATAGAATGATGGAGAAAAGTAGCTACACGTCAGTCAGTGCGCTGTCTGCTGATAGAATGATGGAGAACAGTAGCTACACATCAGTCAGAGCGCTGTCTGCTGATAGAATGATGGAGAACAGTAGCTCCACGTCAGTCAGAGCGCTGTCTGCTGATAGAATGATGGAGAACAGTAGCTCCACGTCAGTCAGAGCGCTGTCTGCTGATAGAATGATGGAGAACAGTAGCTCCACATCAGTCAGAGTGCTGTCAGCTGATAGAATGATGGAGAACAGTAGCTCCACATCAGTCAGAGCGCTGTCTGCTGATAGAATGATGGAGAACAGTAGCTCCACATCAGTCAGAGCGCTGTCTGCTGATAGAATGATGGAGAACAGTAGCTCCACATCAGTCAGAGTGCTGTCAGCTGATAGAATGATGGAGAACAGTAGCTACACATCAGTCAGAGTGCTGTCTGCTGATAGAATGATGGAGAACAGTAGCTCCACGTCAGTCAGAGCGCTGTCTGCTGATAGAATGATGGAGAACAGTAGCTCCACATCAGTCAGAGCGCTGTCTGCTGATAGAATGATGGAGAACAGTAGTTACACATCAGTCAGTGCTGTCTGCTGATAGAATGATGGAGAACAGTAGCTACACATCAGTCAGAGCGCTGTCTGCTGATAGAATGATGGAGAACAGTAGCTCCACGTCAGTCAGAGCGCTGTCTGCTGATAGAATGATGGAGAACAGTAGCTCCACGTCAGTCAGTGCTGTCTGCTGATAGAATGATGGAGAAAAGTAGCTACACGTCAGTCAGTGCGCTGTCTGCTAATAGAATGATGGAGAACAGTAGCTACACATCAGTCAGAGCGCTGTCTGCTGATAGAATGATGGAGAACAGTAGCTCCACGTCAGTCAGAGCGCTGTCTGCTGATAGAATGATGGAGAACAGTAGCTCCACGTCAGTCAGAGCGCTGTCTGCTGATAGAATGATGGAGAACAGTAGCTCCACATCAGTCAGAGTGCTGTCAGCTGATAGAATGATGGAGAACAGTAGCTCCACATCAGTCAGAGCGCTGTCTGCTGATAGAATGATGGAGAACAGTAGCTCCACATCAGTCAGAGCGCTGTCTGCTGATAGAATGATGGAGAACAGTAGCTCCACATCAGTCAGAGTGCTGTCAGCTGATAGAATGATGGAGAACAGTAGCTCCACATCAGTCAGAGCGCTGTCTGCTGATAGAATGATGGAGAACAGTAGCACCACATCAGTCAGAGCGCTGTCTGCTGATAGAATGATGGAGAACAGTAGCTCCACATCAGAGCACTGTCTGCTGATAGAATGATGGAGAACAGTAGCTCCACATCAGTCAGAGCGCTGTCAGCTGATAGAATGATGGAGAACAGTAGCTCCACATCAGAGCGCTGTCTGCTGATAGAATGATGGCGAGCAGTAGATCCACATCAGTGAGAGCGCTGTCTGCTGATAGAATGATGGACAACAGTAGCTACACATCAGTCAGAGCACTGTCTGCTGATAGAATGATGGAGAACAGTAGCTCCACATCAGTCAGTGCTGTCTGCTGATAGAATGATGGAGAAAAGTAGCTACACATCAGTCAGTGCGCTGTCTGCTGATTGAATGATGGAGAACAGTAGTTACAAATCAGTCAGTGCTGTCTGCTGATAGAATGATGGAGAACAGTAGCTACACATCAGTCAGAGTGCTGTCTGCTGATAGAATGATGGAGAACAGTAGTTACACATCAGTCAGTGCTGTCTGCTGATAGAATGATGGAGAACAGTAGCTACACATCAGTCAGAGTGCTGTCTGCTGATAGAATGATGGAGAACAGTAGTTACACATCAGTCAGTGCTGTCTGCTGATAGAATGATGGAGAACAGTAGCTCCACATCAGTCAGAGCGCTGTCTGCTGATAGAATGATGGAGAACAGTAGCTCCACGTCAGTCAGAGCGCTGTCTGCTGATAGAATGATGGAGAACAGTAGCTCCACATCAGTCAGTGCTGTCTGCTGATAGAATGATGGAGAACAGTAGCTACACATCAGTCAGAGCGCTGTCTGCTGATAGAATGATGGAGAACAGTAGCTCCACGTCAGTCAGAGCGCTGTCTGCTGATAGAATGATGGAGAACAGTAGTTACACATCAGTCAGTGCTGTCTGCTGATAGAATGATGGAGAACAGTAGCTACACATCAGTCAGAGCGCTGTCTGCTGATAGAATGATGGAGAACAGTAGCTCCACGTCAGTCAGAGCGCTGTCTGCTGATAGAATGATGGAGAACAGTAGTTACACATCAGTCAGTGCTGTCTGCTGATAGAATGATGGAGAACAGTAGCTACACATCAGTCAGAGCGCTGTCTGCTGATAGAATGATGGAGAACAGTAGCTCCACGTCAGTCAGAGCGCTGTCTGCTGATACAATGATGGAGAACAGTAGCTCCACGTCAGTCAGTGCTGTCTGCTGATAGAATGATGGAGAAAAGTAGCTACACATCAGTCAGTGCGCTGTCTGCTGATAGAATGATGGAGAACAGTAGCTCCACATCAGTCAGTGCTGTCTGCTGATAGAATGATGGAGAACAGTAGCTCCACATCAGTCGGAGCGCTGTCTGCTGATAGAATGATGGAGAACAGTAGCTACACGTCAGTCAGAGCGCTGATAGAATGATGGAGAACAGTAGCTCCACATCAGTCGGAGCGCTGTCTGCTGATAGAATGATGGAGAACAGTAGCTCCACATCAGTCGGAGCGCTGTCTGCTGATAGAATGATGGAGAACAGTAGCTCCACATCAGTCAGAGCGCTGATAGAATGATGGAGAACAGTAGCTACACATCAGTCAGAGCGCTGTCTGCTGATAGAATGATGGAGAACAGTAGCTCCACGTCAGTCAGAGCGCTGTCTGCTGATAGAATGATGGAGAACAGTAGCTCCACGTCAGTCAGAGCGCTGTCTGCTGATAGAATGATGGAGAACAGTAGCTCCACATCAGTCAGAGTGCTGTCTGCTGATAGAATGATGGAGAACAGTAGCTACACGTCAGTCAGAGCGCTGTCTGCTGATAGAATGATGGAGAACAGTAGCTCCACATCAGTCAGAGCGCTGTCTGCTGATAGAATGATGGAGAACAGTAGCTCCACATCAGTCAGTGCTGTCTGCTGGTAGAATGATGGAGAACAGTAGCTCCACGTAAGTCAGAGTGCTGTCTGCTGATAATGATGGAGAACAGTAGCTCCACATCAGTCAGAGCGCTGTCTGCTGATAGAATGATGGAGAACAGTAGCTACACATCAGTCAGAGTGCTGTCTGCTGATAGAATGATGGAGAACAGTAGCTCCACGTCAGTCAGAGCGCTGTCTGCTGATAGAATGATGGAGAACAGTAGCTACACGTCAGTCAGAGCGCTGTCTGCTGATAGAATGATGGCGAGCAGTAGATCCACATCAGTGAGAGCGCTGTCTGCTGATAGAATGATGGACAACAGTAGCTACACATCAGTCAGAGCACTGTCTGCTGATAGAATGATGGAGAACAGTAGCTCCACATCAGTCAGTGCTGTCTGCTGATAGAATGATGGAGAAAAGTAGCTACACATCAGTCAGTGCGCTGTCTGCTGATTGAATGATGGAGAACAGTAGCTCCACATCAGTCAGTGCTGTCTGCTGATAGAATGATGGAGAACAGTAGCTCCACGTCAGTCAGAGCGCTGTCTGCTGATAGAATGATGGAGAACAGTAGCTCCACATCAGTCAGAGTGCTGTCTGCTGATAGAATGATGGAGAACAGTAGCTACACGTCAGTCAGAGCGCTGTCTGCTGATAGAATGATGGAGAACAGTAGCTCCACATCAGTCAGAGCGCTGTCTGCTGATAGAATGATGGAGAACAGTAGCTCCACATCAGTCAGTGCTGTCTGCTGGTAGAATGATGGAGAACAGTAGCTCCACGTAAGTCAGAGTGCTGTCTGCTGATAATGATGGAGAACAGTAGCTCCACATCAGTCAGAGCGCTGTCTGCTGATAGAATGATGGAGAACAGTAGCTACACATCAGTCAGAGTGCTGTCTGCTGATAGAATGATGGAGAACAGTAGCTCCACGTCAGTCAGAGCGCTGTCTGCTGATAGAATGATGGAGAACAGCAGCTACACGTCAGTCAGAGCGCTGTCTGCTGATAGAATGATGGCGAGCAGTAGATCCACATCAGTGAGAGCGCTGTCTGCTGATAGAATGATGGACAACAGTAGCTACACATCAGTCAGAGCACTGTCTGCTGATAGAATGATGGAGAACAGTAGCTCCACATCAGTCAGTGCTGTCTGCTGATAGAATGATGGAGAAAAGTAGCTACACATCAGTCAGTGCGCTGTCTGCTGATTGAATGATGGAGAACAGTAGTTACAAATCAGTCAGTGCTGTCTGCTGATAGAATGATGGAGAACAGTAGCTACACATCAGTCAGAGTGCTGTCTGCTGATAGAATGATGGAGAACAGTAGTTACACATCAGTCAGTGCTGTCTGCTGATAGAATGATGGAGAACAGTAGCTACACATCAGTCAGAGTGCTGTCTGCTGATAGAATGATGGAGAACAGTAGCTCCACGTCAGTCAGAGCGCTGTCTGCTGATAGAATGATGGAGAACAGTAGCTGCACATCAGTCAGTGCTGTCTGCTGATAGAATGATGGAGAACAGTAGCTACACATCAGTCAGAGCGCTGTCTGCTGATAGAATGATGGAGAACAGTAGCTCCACGTCAGTCAGAGCGCTGTCTGCTGATAGAATGATGGAGAACAGTAGTTACACATCAGTCAGTGCTGTCTGCTGATAGAATGATGGAGAACAGTAGCTACACATCAGTCAGAGCGCTGTCTGCTGATAGAATGATGGAGAACAGTAGCTCCACGTCAGTCAGAGCGCTGTCTGCTGATACAATGATGGAGAACAGTAGCTCCACGTCAGTCAGTGCTGTCTGCTGATAGAATGATGGAGAAAAGTAGCTACACATCAGTCAGTGCGCTGTCTGCTGATAGAATGATGGAGAACAGTAGCTCCACATCAGTCAGTGCTGTCTGCTGATAGAATGATGGAGAACAGTAGCTCCACATCAGTCGGAGCGCTGTCTGCTGATAGAATGATGGAGAACAGTAGCTACACGTCAGTCAGAGCGCTGATAGAATGATGGAGAACAGTAGCTCCACATCAGTCAGAGCGCTGTCTGCTGATAGAATGATGGAGAACAGTAGCTCCACATCAGTCGGAGCGCTGTCTGCTGATAGAATGATGGAGAACAGTAGCTCCACATCAGTCAGAGCGCTGATAGAATGATGGAGAACAGTAGCTACACATCAGTCAGAGCGCTGTCTGCTGATAGAATGATGGAGAACAGTAGCTCCACGTCAGTCAGAGCGCTGTCTGCTGATAGAATGATGGAGAACAGTAGCTCCACGTCAGTCAGAGCGCTGTCTGCTGATAGAATGATGGAGAACAGTAGCTCCACATCAGTCAGAGTGCTGTCTGCTGATAGAATGATGGAGAACAGTAGCTACACGTCAGTCAGAGCGCTGTCTGCTGATAGAATGATGGAGAACAGTAGCTCCACATCAGTCAGAGCGCTGTCTGCTGATAGAATGATGGAGAACAGTAGCTCCACATCAGTCAGTGCTGTCTGCTGGTAGAATGATGGAGAACAGTAGCTCCACGTAAGTCAGAGTGCTGTCTGCTGATAATGATGGAGAACAGTAGCTCCACATCAGTCAGAGCGCTGTCTGCTGATAGAATGATGGAGAACAGTAGCTACACGTCAGTCAGAGCGCTGTCTGCTGATAGAATGATGGAGAACAGTAGCTACACATCAGTCAGAGTGCTGTCTGCTGATAGAATGATGGAGAACAGTAGCTCCACGTCAGTCAGAGCGCTGTCTGCTGATAGAATGATGGAGAACAGTAGCTACACGTCAGTCAGAGCGCTGTCTGCTGATAGAATGATGGAGAACAGTAGCTCCACATCAGTCAGAGCGCTGTCTGCTGATAGAATGATGGAGAACAGTAGCTACACGTCAGTCAGAGCGCTGTCTGCTGATAGAATGATGGAGAACAGTAGCTCCACATCAGTCAGAGCGCTGTCTGCTGATAGAATGATGGAGAACAGTAGCTACACGTCAGTCAGAGCGCTGTCTGCTGATAGAATGATGGAGAACAGTAGCTACACATCAGTCAGAGCGCTGTCTGCTGATAGAATGATGGAGAACAGTAGCTCCACATCAGTCAGAGCGCTGTCTGCTGATAGAATGATGGAGAACAGTAGCTCCACATCAGTCAGAGTGCTGTCTGCTGGTAGAATGATGGAGAACAGTAGCTCCACGTCAGTCAGAGCGCTGTCTGCTGATAGAATGATGGAGAACAGTAGCTCCACATCAGTCAGAGCGCTGTCTGCTGATAGAATGATGGAGAACAGTAGCTACACGTCAGTCAGAGCGCTGATAGAATGATGGAGAACAGTAGCTCCACGTCAGTCAGAGCGCTGTCTGCTGATAGAATGATGGAGAACAGTAGCTCCACATCAGTCAGAGGGCTGTCTGCTGATAGAATGATGGAGAACAGTAGCTCCACATCAGTCAGAGCACTGTCTGCTGATAGAATGATGGAGAACAGTAGCTCCACATCAGTCAGAGCGCTGTCTGCTGATAGAATGATGGAGAACAGTAGCTCCACATCAGTCAGTGCGCTGTCTGCTGATAGAATGATGGAGAACAGTAGCTACACATCAGTCAGTGCTGTCTGCTGATAGAATGATGGAGAACAGTAGCTACACATCAGTCAGTGCTGTCTGCTGATAGAATGATGGAGAACAGTAGCTCCACATTAGTCAGTGCTGTCTGCTGATAGAATGATGGAGAACAGTAGCTACACATCAGTCAGTGCTGTCTGCTGATAGAATGATGGAGAACAGTAGCTCCACGTCAGTCAGAGCGCTGTCTGCTGATAGAATGATGGAGAACAGTAGCTCCACATCAGTCAGAGCGCTGTCTGCTGGTAGAATGATGGAGAACAGTAGCTCCACATCAGTCAGAGCGCTGTCTGCTGATAGAATGATGGAGAAAAGTAGCTACACATCAGTCAGTGCGCTGTCTGCTGATTGAATGATGGAGAACAGTAGCTCCACATCAGTCAGAGCGCTGTCTGCTGATAGAATGATGGAGAACAGTAGCTACACATCAGTCAGAGTGCTGTCTGCTGATAGAATGATGGAGAACAGTAGTTACACATCAGTCAGTGCTGTCTGCTGATAGAATGATGGAGAACAGTAGCTACACATCAGTCAGAGTGCTGTCTGCTGATAGAATGATGGAGAACAGTAGCTCCACGTCAGTCAGAGCGCTGTCTGCTGATAGAATGATGGAGAACAGTAGCTCCACATCAGTCAGTGCTGTCTGCTGATAGAATGATGGAGAACAGTAGCTACACGTCAGTCAGAGCGCTGATAGAATGATGGAGAACAGTAGCTCCACGTCAGTCAGAGCGCTGTCTGCTGATAGAATGATGGAGAACAGTAGCTCCACATCAGAGCACTGTCTGCTGATAGAATGATGGAGAACAGTAGCTCCACATCAGTCAGAGGGCTGTCTGCTGATAGAATGATGGAGAACAGTAGCTCCACATCAGTCAGAGCACTGTCTGCTGATAGAATGATGGAGAACAGTAGCTCCACATCAGTCAGAGCGCTGTCTGCTGATAGAATGATGGAGAACAGTAGCTCCACATCAGTCAGTGCGCTGTCTGCTGATAGAATGATGGAGAACAGTAGCTACACATCAGTCAGTGCTGTCTGCTGATAGAATGATGGAGAACAGTAGCTACACATCAGTCAGTGCTGTCTGCTGATAGAATGATGGAGAACAGTAGCTCCACATTAGTCAGTGCTGTCTGCTGATAGAATGATGGAGAACAGTAGCTACACATCAGTCAGTGCTGTCTGCTGATAGAATGATGGAGAACAGTAGCTCCACGTCAGTCAGAGCGCTGTCTGCTGATAGAATGATGGAGAACAGTAGCTCCACATCAGTCAGAGCGCTGTCTGCTGGTAGAATGATGGAGAACAGTAGCTACACATCAGTCAGTGCGCTGTCTGCTGATTGAATGATGGAGAACAGTAGCTACACATCAGTCAGAGTGCTGTCTGCTGATAGAATGATGGAGAACAGTAGTTACACATCAGTCAGAGTGCTGTCTGCTGATAGAATGATGGAGAACAGTAGCTCCACGTCAGTCAGAGCGCTGTCTGCTGATAGAATGATGGAGAACAGTAGCTCCACATCAGTCAGTGCTGTCTGCTGATAGAATGATGGAGAACAGTAGCTACACATCAGTCAGAGCGCTGTCTGCTGATAGAATGATGGAGAACAGTAGCTCCACGTCAGTCAGAGCGCTGTCTGCTGATAGAATGATGGAGAACAGTAGTTACACATCAGTCAGTGCTGTCTGCTGATAGAATGATGGAGAACAGTAGCTACACATCAGTCAGAGCGCTGTCTGCTGATAGAATGATGGAGAACAGTAGCTCCACGTCAGTCAGAGCGCTGTCTGCTGATAGAATGATGGAGAACAGTAGTTACACATCAGTCAGTGCTGTCTGCTGATAGAATGATGGAGAACAGTAGCTCCACGTTAGTCAGAGCCCTGTTTGCTGATACAATGATGGAGAACAGTAGCTCCACGTCAGTCAGTGCTGTCTGCTGATAGAATGATGGAGAAAAGTAGCTACACATCAGTCAGTGCGCTGTCTGCTGATAGAATGATGGAGAACAGTAGCTCCACATCAGTCAGTGCTGTCTGCTGATAGAATGATGGAGAACAGTAGCTCCACATCAGTCGGAGCGCTGTCTGCTGATAGAATGATGGAGAACAGTAGCTACACGTCAGTCAGAGCGCTGATAGAATGATGGAGAACAGTAGCTCCACATCAGTCGGAGCGCTGTCTGCTGATAGAATGATGGAGAACAGTAGCTCCACATCAGTCGGAGCGCTGTCTGCTGATAGAATGATGGAGAACAGTAGCTCCACATCAGTCAGAGCGCTGATAGAATGATGGAGAACAGTAGCTACACATCAGTCAGAGCGCTGTCTGCTGATAGAATGATGGAGAACAGTAGCTCCACGTCAGTCAGAGCGCTGTCTGCTGATAGAATGATGGAGAACAGTAGCTCCACGTCAGTCAGAGCGCTGTCTGCTGATAGAATGATGGAGAACAGTAGCTCCACATCAGTCAGTGTGCTGTCTGCTGATAGAATGATGGAGAACAGTAGCTACACGTCAGTCAGAGCGCTGTCTGCTGATAGAATGATGGAGAACAGTAGCTCCACATCAGTCAGAGCGCTGTCTGCTGATAGAATGATGGAGAACAGTAGCTCCACATCAGTCAGTGCTGTCTGCTGGTAGAATGATGGAGAACAGTAGCTCCACGTAAGTCAGAGTGCTGTCTGCTGATAATGATGGAGAACAGTAGCTCCACATCAGTCAGAGCGCTGTCTGCTGATAGAATGATGGAGAACAGTAGCTACACGTCAGTCAGAGCGCTGTCTGCTGATAGAATGATGGAGAACAGTAGCTACACATCAGTCAGAGTGCTGTCTGCTGATAGAATGATGGAGAACAGTAGCTCCACGTCAGTCAGAGCGCTGTCTGCTGATAGAATGATGGAGAACAGTAGCTACACGTCAGTCAGAGCGCTGTCTGCTGATAGAATGATGGCGAGCAGTAGATCCACATCAGTGAGAGCGCTGTCTGCTGATAGAATGATGGACAACAGTAGCTACACATCAGTCAGAGCACTGTCTGCTGATAGAATGATGGAGAACAGTAGCTCCACATCAGTCAGTGCTGTCTGCTGATAGAATGATGGAGAAAAGTAGCTACACATCAGTCAGTGCGCTGTCTGCTGATTGAATGATGGAGAACAGTAGTTACAAATCAGTCAGTGCTGTCTGCTGATAGAATGATGGAGAACAGTAGCTACACATCAGTCAGAGTGCTGTCTGCTGATAGAATGATGGAGAACAGTAGTTACACATCAGTCAGTGCTGTCTGCTGATAGAATGATGGAGAACAGTAGCTACACATCAGTCAGAGCGCTGTCTGCTGATAGAATGATGGAGAACAGTAGCTCCACGTCAGTCAGAGCGCTGTCTGCTGATAGAATGATGGAGAACAGTAGTTACACATCAGTCAGAGCGCTGTCTGCTGATAGAATGATGGAGAACAGTAGTTACACATCAGTCAGTGCTGTCTGCTGATAGAATGATGGAGAACAGTAGCTACACATCAGTCAGAGCGCTGTCTGCTGATAGAATGATGGAGAACAGTAGCTCCACGTCAGTCAGAGCGCTGTCTGCTGATAGAATGATGGAGAACAGTAGTTACACATCAGTCAGTGCTGTCTGCTGATAGAATGATGGAGAACAGTAGCTCCACGTTAGTCAGAGCCCTGTTTGCTGATACAATGATGGAGAACAGTAGCTCCACGTCAGTCAGTGCTGTCTGCTGATAGAATGATGGAGAAAAGTAGCTACACATCAGTCAGTGCGCTGTCTGCTGATAGAATGATGGAGAACAGTAGCTCCACATCAGTCAGTGCTGTCTGCTGATAGAATGATGGAGAACAGTAGCTCCACATCAGTCGGAGCGCTGTCTGCTGATAGAATGATGGAGAACAGTAGCTACACGTCAGTCAGAGCGCTGATAGAATGATGGAGAACAGTAGCTCCACATCAGTCGGAGCGCTGTCTGCTGATAGAATGATGGAGAACAGTAGCTCCACATCAGTCGGAGCGCTGTCTGCTGATAGAATGATGGAGAACAGTAGCTCCACATCAGTCAGAGCGCTGATAGAATGATGGAGAACAGTAGCTACACATCAGTCAGAGCGCTGTCTGCTGATAGAATGATGGAGAACAGTAGCTCCACGTCAGTCAGAGCGCTGTCTGCTGATAGAATGATGGAGAACAGTAGCTCCACGTCAGTCAGAGCGCTGTCTGCTGATAGAATGATGGAGAACAGTAGCTCCACATCAGTCAGTGTGCTGTCTGCTGATAGAATGATGGAGAACAGTAGCTACACGTCAGTCAGAGCGCTGTCTGCTGATAGAATGATGGAGAACAGTAGCTCCACATCAGTCAGAGCGCTGTCTGCTGATAGAATGATGGAGAACAGTAGCTCCACATCAGTCAGTGCTGTCTGCTGGTAGAATGATGGAGAACAGTAGCTCCACGTAAGTCAGAGTGCTGTCTGCTGATAATGATGGAGAACAGTAGCTCCACATCAGTCAGAGCGCTGTCTGCTGATAGAATGATGGAGAACAGTAGCTACACGTCAGTCAGAGCGCTGTCTGCTGATAGAATGATGGAGAACAGTAGCTACACATCAGTCAGAGTGCTGTCTGCTGATAGAATGATGGAGAACAGTAGCTCCACGTCAGTCAGAGCGCTGTCTGCTGATAGAATGATGGAGAACAGTAGCTACACGTCAGTCAGAGCGCTGTCTGCTGATAGAATGATGGCGAGCAGTAGATCCACATCAGTGAGAGCGCTGTCTGCTGATAGAATGATGGACAACAGTAGCTACACATCAGTCAGAGCACTGTCTGCTGATAGAATGATGGAGAACAGTAGCTCCACATCAGTCAGTGCTGTCTGCTGATAGAATGATGGAGAAAAGTAGCTACACATCAGTCAGTGCGCTGTCTGCTGATTGAATGATGGAGAACAGTAGTTACAAATCAGTCAGTGCTGTCTGCTGATAGAATGATGGAGAACAGTAGCTACACATCAGTCAGAGTGCTGTCTGCTGATAGAATGATGGAGAACAGTAGTTACACATCAGTCAGTGCTGTCTGCTGATAGAATGATGGAGAACAGTAGCTACACATCAGTCAGAGCGCTGTCTGCTGATAGAATGATGGAGAACAGTAGCTCCACGTCAGTCAGAGCGCTGTCTGCTGATAGAATGATGGAGAACAGTAGTTACACATCAGTCAGTGCTGTCTGCTGATAGAATGATGGAGAACAGTAGCTACACATCAGTCAGAGCGCTGTCTGCTGATAGAATGATGGAGAACAGTAGCTCCACGTCAGTCAGAGCGCTGTCTGCTGATACAATGATGGAGAACAGTAGCTCCACGTCAGTCAGTGCTGTCTGCTGATAGAATGATGGAGAAAAGTAGCTACACATCAGTCAGTGCGCTGTCTGCTGATAGAATGATGGAGAACAGTAGCTCCACATCAGTCGGAGCGCTGTCTGCTGATAGAATGATGGAGAACAGTAGCTCCACATCAGTCGGAGCGCTGTCTGCTGATAGAATGATGGAGAACAGTAGCTCCACATCAGTCAGAGCACTGATAGAATGATGGAGAACAGTAGCTACACATCAGTCAGAGCGCTGTCTGCTGATAGAATGATGGAGAACAGTAGCTCCACGTCAGTCAGAGCGCTGTCTGCTGATAGAATGATGGAGAACAGTAGCTCCACGTCAGTCAGAGCGCTGTCTGCTGATAGAATGATGGAGAACAGTAGCTCCACATCAGTCAGAGTGCTGTCTGCTGATAGAATGATGGAGAACAGTAGCTACACGTCAGTCAGAGCGCTGTCTGCTGATAGAATGATGGAGAACAGTAGCTCCACATCAGTCAGAGCGCTGTCTGCTGATAGAATGATGGAGAACAGTAGCTCCACATCAGTCAGTGCTGTCTGCTGGTAGAATGATGGAGAACAGTAGCTCCACGTAAGTCAGAGTGCTGTCTGCTGATAATGATGGAGAACAGTAGCTCCACATCAGTCAGAGCGCTGTCTGCTGATAGAATGATGGAGAACAGTAGCTACACGTCAGTCAGAGCGCTGTCTGCTGATAGAATGATGGAGAACAGTAGCTACACATCAGTCAGAGTGCTGTCTGCTGATAGAATGATGGAGAACAGTAGCTCCACGTCAGTCAGAGCGCTGTCTGCTGATAGAATGATGGAGAACAGTAGCTACACGTCAGTCAGAGCGCTGTCTGCTGATAGAATGATGGAGAACAGTAGCTCCACATCAGTCAGAGCGCTGTCTGCTGATAGAATGATGGAGAACAGTAGCTACACGTCAGTCAGAGCGCTGTCTGCTGATAGAATGATGGAGAACAGTAGCTCCACATCAGTCAGAGCGCTGTCTGCTGATAGAATGATGGAGAACAGTAGCTACACGTCAGTCAGAGCGCTGTCTGCTGATAGAATGATGGAGAACAGTAGCTACACATCAGTCAGAGCGCTGTCTGCTGATAGAATGATGGAGAACAGTAGCTCCACATCAGTCAGAGCGCTGTCTGCTGATAGAATGATGGAGAACAGTAGCTCCACATCAGTCAGAGTGCTGTCTGCTGGTAGAATGATGGAGAACAGTAGCTCCACGTCAGTCAGAGCGCTGTCTGCTGATAGAATGATGGAGAACAGTAGCTCCACATCAGTCAGAGCGCTGTCTGCTGATAGAATGATGGAGAACAGTAGCTACACGTCAGTCAGAGCGCTGATAGAATGATGGAGAACAGTAGCTCCACGTCAGTCAGAGCGCTGTCTGCTGATAGAATGATGGAGAACAGTAGCTCCACATCAGAGCACTGTCTGCTGATAGAATGATGGAGAACAGTAGCTCCACATCAGTAAGAGGGCTGTCTGCTGATAGAATGATGGAGAACAGTAGCTCCACATCAGTCAGAGCACTGTCTGCTGATAGAATGATGGAGAACAGTAGCTCCACATCAGTCAGAGCGCTGTCTGCTGATAGAATGATGGAGAACAGTAGCTCCACATCAGTCAGTGCGCTGTCTGCTGATAGAATGATGGAGAACAGTAGCTACACATCAGTCAGTGCTGTCTGCTGATAGAATGATGGAGAACAGTAGCTACACATCAGTCAGTGCTGTCTGCTGATAGAATGATGGAGAACAGTAGCTCCACATTAGTCAGTGCTGTCTGCTGATAGAATGATGGAGAACAGTAGCTCCACATCAGTCAGTGCTGTCTGCTGATAGAATGATGGAGAACAGTAGCTCCACGTCAGTCAGAGCGCTGTCTGCTGATAGAATGATGGAGAACAGTAGCTCCACATCAGTCAGAGCGCTGTCTGCTGGTAGAATGATGGAGAACAGTAGCTCCACATCAGTCGGAGCGCTGTCTGCTGATAGAATGATGGAGAACAGTAGCTCCACGTCAGTCAGAGCGCTGTCTGCTGATAGAATGATGGAGAACAGCTCCACATCAGTCAGAGCGCTGTCTGCTTATAGAATGATGGAGAACAGTACCTCCACATCAGTCAGAGTGCTGTCTGCTGGTAGAATGATGGAGAACATTTGCTCCACGTCAGTCAGAGCGCTGTCTGCTGACAGAATGATGGAGAACAGTAGCTCCACGTCAGTCAGAGCGCTGTCTGCTGATAGAATGATGGAGAACAGTAGCTCCACATCAGAGCACTGTCTGCTGATAGAATGATGGAGAACAGTAGCTCCACATCAGTCAGAGGGCTGTCTGCTGATAGAATGATGGAGAACAGTAGCTCCACATCAGTCAGTGCTGTCTGCTGATAGAATGATGGAGAACAGTAGCTCCACATCAGTCAGAGCGCTGTCTGCTGATAGAATGATGGAGAACAGTAGCTCCACATCAGTCAGAGCGCTGTCTGCTGATAGAATGATGGAGAACAATAGCTCCACATCAGTCAGAGCGCTGTCTGCTGATAGAATGATGGAGAACAGTAGCTACACGTCAGTCAGAGCGCTGATAGAATGATGGAGAACAGTAGCTCCACGTCAGTCAGAGCGCTGTCTGCTGATAGAATGATGGAGAACAGTAGCTCCACATCAGTCAGAGCGCTGTCTGCTGATAGAATGATGGAGAACAGTAGCTACACGTCAGTCAGAGCGCTGTCTGCTGATAGAATGATGGAGAACAGTAGCTCCACATCAGTCAGAGCGCTGTCTGCTGATAGAATGATGGAGAACAGTAGCTCCACATCAGTCAGAGCGCTGTCTGCTGATAGAATGATGGAGAACAGTAGCTCCACATCAGTCAGTGCTGTCTGCTGATAGAATGATGGAGAACAGTAGCTCCACATCAGTCAGTGCTGTCTGCTGGTAGAATGATGGAGAACAGTAGCTCCACATCAGTCAGAGCGCTGTCTGCTGGTAGAATGATGGAGAACAATAGCTCCACATCAGTCAGAGCGCTGTCTGCTGATAGAATGATGGAGAACAGTAGCTACACGTCAGTCAGAGCGCTGATAGAATGATGGAGAACAGTAGCTCCACATCAGTCAGAGCGCTGTCAGCTGATAGAATGATGGAGAACAGTAGCTCCACATCAGTCAGAGCGCTGTCTGCTGATAGAATGATGGAGAACAGTAGCTCCACATCAGTCAGAGTGCTGTCAGCTGATAGAATGATGGAGAACAGTAGCTCCACATCAGTCAGAGCGCTGTCTGCTGATAGAATGATGGAGAACAGTAGCTCCACATCAGTCAGAGCGCTGTCTGCTGATAGAATGATGGAGAACAGTAGCTCCACATCAGTCAGAGTGCTGTCAGCTGATAGAATGATGGAGAACAGTAGCTCCACATCAGTCAGAGCGCTGTCTGCTGATAGAATGATGGAGAACAGTAGCACCACATCAGTCAGAGCGCTGTCTGCTGATAGAATGATGGAGAACAGTAGCTCCACATCAGAGCACTGTCTGCTGATAGAATGATGGAGAACAGTAGCTCCACATCAGTCAGAGCGCTGTCAGCTGATAGAATGATGGAGAACAGTAGCTCCACATCAGTGCGCTGTCTGCTGATAGAATGATGGCGAGCAGTAGATCCACATCAGTGAGAGCGCTGTCTGCTGATAGAATGATGGACAACAGTAGCTACACATCAGTCAGAGCACTGTCTGCTGATAGAATGATGGAGAACAGTAGCTCCACATCAGTCAGTGCTGTCTGCTGATAGAATGATGGAGAAAAGTAGCTACACATCAGTCAGTGCGCTGTCTGCTGATAGAATGATGGAGAACAGTAGTTACACATCAGTCAGTGCTGTCTGCTGATAGAATGATGGAGAACAGTAGCTACACATCAGTCAGAGTGCTGTCTGCTGATAGAATGATGGAGAACAGTAGTTACACATCAGTCAGTGCTGTCTGCTGATAGAATGATGGAGAACAGTAGCTACACATCAGTCAGAGTGCTGTCTGCTGATAGAATGATGGAGAACAGTAGCTCCACGTCAGTCAGAGCGCTGTCTGCTGATAGAATGATGGAGAACAGTAGCTCCACATCAGTCAGAGCGCTGTCTGCTGATAGAATGATGGAGAACAGTAGTTACACATCAGTCAGTGCTGTCTGCTGATAGAATGATGGAGAACAGTAGCTACACATCAGTCAGAGCGCTGTCTGCTGATAGAATGATGGAGAACAGTAGCTCCACGTCAGTCAGAGCGCTGTCTGCTGATAGAATGATGGAGAACAGTAGCTCCACGTCAGTCAGTGCTGTCTGCTGATAGAATGATGGAGAAAAGTAGCTACACATCAGTCAGTGCGCTGTCTGCTGATAGAATGATGGAGAACAGTAGCTACACATCAGTCAGAGCGCTGTCTGCTGATAGAATGATGGAGAACAGTAGCTCCACGTCAGTCAGAGCGCTGTCTGCTGATAGAATGATGGAGAACAGTAGCTCCACGTCAGTCAGAGCGCTGTCTGCTGATAGAATGATGGAGAACAGTAGCTCCACATCAGTCAGAGTGCTGTCAGCTGATAGAATGATGGAGAACAGTAGCTCCACATCAGTCAGAGCGCTGTCTGCTGATAGAATGATGGAGAACAGTAGCTCCACATCAGTCAGAGCGCTGTCTGCTGATAGAATGATGGAGAACAGTAGCTCCACATCAGTCAGAGTGCTGTCAGCTGATAGAATGATGGAGAACAGTAGCTCCACATCAGTCAGAGCGCTGTCTGCTGATAGAATGATGGAGAACAGTAGCACCACATCAGTCAGAGCGCTGTCTGCTGATAGAATGATGGAGAACAGTAGCACCACATCAGTCAGAGCGCTGTCTGCTGATAGAATGATGGAGAACAGTAGCTCCACATCAGTCAGAGCGCTGTCTGCTGATAGAATGATGGAGAACAGTAGCTCCACATCAGAGCGCTGTCTGCTGATAGAATGATGGCGAGCAGTAGATCCACATCAGTGAGAGCGCTGTCTGCTGATAGAATGATGGACAACAGTAGCTACACATCAGTCAGAGCACTGTCTGCTGATAGAATGATGGAGGACAGTAGCTCCACATCAGTCAGTGCTGTCTGCTGATAGAATGATGGAGAAAAGTAGCTACACATCAGTCAGTGCGCTGTCTGCTGATTGAATGATGGAGAACAGTAGTTACAAATCAGTCAGTGCTGTCTGCTGATAGAATGATGGAGAACAGTAGCTACACATCAGTCAGAGTGCTGTCTGCTGATAGAATGATGGAGAACAGTAGTTACACATCAGTCAGTGCTGTCTGCTGATAGAATGATGGAGAACAGTAGCTACACATCAGTCAGAGTGCTGTCTGCTGATAGAATGATGGAGAACAGTAGCTCCACGTCAGTCAGAGCGCTGTCTGCTGATAGAATGATGGAGAACAGTAGCTCCACATCAGTCAGAGCGCTGTCTGCTGATAGAATGATGGAGAACAGTAGCTACACATCAGTCAGAGCGCTGTCTGCTGATAGAATGATGGAGAACAGTAGCTACACATCAGTCAGAGCGCTGTCTGCTGATAGAATGATGGAGAACAGTAGCTCCACGTCAGTCAGAGCGCTGTCTGCTGATAGAATGATGGAGAACAGTAGCTCCACATCAGTCAGAGCGCTGTCTGCTGATAGAATGATGGAGAACAGTAGCTACACATCAGTCAGAGCGCTGTCTGCTGATAGAATGATGGAGAACAGTAGCTCCACGTCAGTCAGTGCTGTCTGCTGATAGAATGATGGAGAAAAGTAGCTACACATCAGTCAGTGCGCTGTCTGCTGATAGAATGATGGAGAACAGTAGCTACACATCAGTCAGAGCGCTGTCTGCTGATAGAATGATGGAGAACAGTAGCTCCACGTCAGTCAGAGCGCTGTCTGCTGATAGAATGATGGAGAACAGTAGCTCCACGTCAGTCAGAGCGCTGTCTGCTGATAGAATGATGGAGAACAGTAGCTCCACATCAGTCAGAGTGCTGTCAGCTGATAGAATGATGGAGAACAGTAGCTCCACATCAGTCAGAGTGCTGTCAGCTGATAGAATGATGGAGAACAGTAGCTCCACGTCAGTCAGAGCGCTGTCTGCTGATAGAATGATGGAGAACAGTAGCTCCACGTCAGTCAGAGCGCTGTCTGCTGATAGAATGATGGAGAACAGTAGCTCCACATCAGTCAGAGCACTGTCTGCGGATAGAATGCCCATTCCTGAATTCTCATCTGAGTGGAGAAGTGCAACTGAAGCACGAAATGAGTCTAATGCAAAGCAGAAATTACAATAAGATCCATTTTACATCTGCGTTTACAGAACGTGAGATTAAGAGTTTTCAGAATTCTGCGTAAACGTGACCCCGAAGTTTAACTTGCTACTTAATCTAAGCGGCTGAATTAATAAGGTGATGGGTCATATTGTTTTAGCTTTCTGCCGTGTTTGAGAAGCCAAACCTTTGGATGAGTTATTTGTACAGCTGGCAGTGCTATCTTTTAATTTCCTTGTGTTTCTTTCTCCTACGTTCTCAACCGTCTCCTCCTACCCTCTATTCTCCGAGCAGAGCAGCCTGGTCCGTTGCCCTAGTGACTCCAGACTCCACACAGACACAGCATGTAGCCTACACATGCTGGTCCAGAGCCTGTACTGTTCTTCCTTCAGACAAGCATGTGTCAAAACTTTGTTCATTTGCACAATGTCTCTCGGAAATGTCATTCTGTAGCACCTACCTATGTATGTATAAATTTATGAGATGGATTGCCTGTCTTTGCAATTCGTTTATTTTCATTTGCGCTCATTAGAATACTTAGCTAGCAGCCTCCATTGAAATCTGTGTGCTAATTTTGTTGGCATTTTGTTAATGGGCGCCTGTTTTTTTTTTTTTTTTTTTTGGCGCCTCCTTGTGTACTAATACGCCTGTAATACTGTATATCCCTGTATGCGAATTGGACTGTATGACGATATGAATATCTTGATACTGCCCAACCCTAAAATGTTCCTTCTTGACAAGAAGACATAATAAAGGGTAAGAATACAAACAAAGTAAATGGCTCAGTAGAATAGAATACATTTTTTTCTAAGTATAATACAGGAAAGCACAATTTATAGTCCAATATTTAGACATGCATCAGGGATGGGGGGGCAAGTGTTTTAAATTGTGCATTCAATCCAACATTTGCACAACCACAAAATAAAGCAAGGAAGCTGAAAATGATTTTAATGTATTTCTTAGAACTTGTAGGCTAGCTGTCTGAGATGTAAACATTTAGCCTCAAATTTTGCAAGATCTTCCCTTGGGGAGCCCTTCATATTTTGAGTGACTCAACAATTCAATTAGCTCGACTTGCACGAGGAAAAAGCCAGTAGAATAAAATGTTCTACTCTTATTTAGTTTCCTCAGACCTGCTAGCAGCCAGGATTCCTGGCCTTTATGTTGTGTTGTTGTTGCTGTGGTGCTTTGTGTCATCGGCAGAGTTCCTAGACTCCCGAGGGGAGAGGGGGGGTGTTTGCCTGAGTAATCTATATTAGAACAGACTTGTTGAACTCTTGACTCCTCAGACTCCTGAGGGGAGTGGGGGGGTGTTTGCCTGAGTAATCTATATTAGAACAGACTTGTTGAACTCTTGACTCCTCAGACTCCTGAGGAGGGTTATCAAACAGTGGTCTCCTGCATCCCAAATGGCACTTTATTCCCTGGTTTAGTGCACTACGTTTGTCAAGGGTATGGGTTCTGGTCAAAAGTAGGTCACTATATAGGGAATAGGATGCCATTTGGTGTGCAGTGTTTGATAGTCTGTAGTATGAGCCAACAACTAAACTTTGACTTGTTTAGATGAGTGAGCAGCGTTGACTCGGCTCTGATAAGGGGATGGGTGTAGGTTGATGTGAACCAGAGGTGGAGGGGATTCTTTTGGCCATCGTATGAGAATACAACAAGATTGTGGACAGGTCGTCGTTGTAAATAAGAATACATTCTTAAATTACTTACCTGTATGAATAAAGGGGGGAAAATAATTGTGGTTGCAGACTTCCTGAGTTATTCTACTGTGGGGATGGGACTGCCTGAGAGATGACGTCATTCTACTACGGGGATGGGCAAGTCCTCGGGGCCTGATTGGTGTCAGACGTTTACTCCAGCCTCAGCTAACACACCTGACTCCAATAATCAACTAATCATGATCATCAGTTTAAAATGTAATTAGTTTAATCAGCTGTGTTTGCTAGACGGGGAGAAAGTGTGACACCACTCTGGCCCCTGAGGACTTTGAGTTTCCTATCCACGTTCTACTGGCACAACTCTCCTACTGTAGCTAGGCTATAGGGCCCGACCAGCACAGTTAGGGTCTGTTCTCTTAATCACACTGAATCATAAGGCATCACACTGCACAATCTATCTGAAGATGATTTGCCCGTTGCCTAGCCTATATGGCTACCACAGTACACACAAATAGAATAACATAATTTTTGGTTGATTTAAAATGCCCATCAAATTCTCTTCCACAGGAGAAAATAGTACCATTAGCGGTGTACACATTCGGCCTATATTGTGAATGGGTCTCTGTCTGTAGTGATGCACTGTAACTGGTTCCTCTGCAGTCCTTCAGTGTGTGGGGGAAATCCTCTATGGTACAGTAACCTTGATCTTGATTGTATTGTGTTGCAGTGACCCGACAATCCACAGCCTCCCAGCGCCCAGAGTGTAATGTTCTGAAGAAGCAAGACCTTCACGTTCCAGAGGGAGAGCTGTTACTACAGGTTAGTGGGGTCTATTCAGTAGCCACCCTGTCTGTTACTACAGGTTAGTGGGGCCTATTCAGTAGCCACCCTGTCTGTTACTACAGGTTAGTGGGGCCTATTCAGTAACCCTGTCTGTTACTACAGGTTAGTGGGGTCTGTTCAGTAGCCACCCTGTCTGTTACTACAGGTTAGTGGGGTCTGTTCGGTAGCCACCCTGTCTGTTACTATAGGTTAGTGGGGTCTATTCGGTAGCCACCCTGTCTGTTACTACAGGTTAGTGGGGTCTATTCGGTAGCCACCCTGTCTGTTACTACAGGTTAGTGGGGTCTATTCAGTAGCCACCCTGTCTGTTACTACAGGTTAGTGGGGTCTGTTCAGTAGCCACCCTGTCTGTTACTACAGGTTAGTGGGGTCTGTTCGGTAGCCACCCTGTCTGTTACTATAGGTTAGTGGGGTCTATTCGGTAGCCACCCTGTCTGTTACTACAGGTTAGTGGGGTCTATTCGGTAGCCACCCTGTCTGTTACTACAGGTTAGTGGGGTCTATTCAGTAGCCACCCTGTCTGTTACTACAGGTTAGTGGGGTCTGTTCAGTAGCCACCCTGTCTGTTACTACAGGTTAGTGGGGTCTGTTCAGTAGCCACCCTGTCTGTTACTACAGGTTAGTGGGGTCTGTTCAGTAGCCACCCTGTCTGTAACTACAGGTTAGTGGGGTCTATTCAGTAACCCTGTCTGTTACTACAGGTTAGTGGAGTCTATTCAGTAGCCACCCTGTCTGTTACTACAGGTTAGTGGGGTCTATTCAGTAGCCACCCTGTCTGTTACTACAGGTTAGTGGGGTCTATTCAGTAGCCACCCTGTCTGTTACTACAGGTTAGTGGGGTCTATTCAGTAGCCACCCTGTCTGTTACTACAGGTTAGTGGGGCCTATTCAGTAGCCACCCTGTCTGTTACTACAGGTTAGTGGGGTCTATTCAGTAGCCACCCTGTCTGTTACTACAGGTTAGTGGGGCCTATTCAGTAGCCACCCTGTCTGTTACTACAGGTTAGTGGGGCCTATTCAGTAGCCACCCTGTCTGTTACTACAGGTTAGTGGGGCCTATTCAGTAGCCACCCTGTCTGTTACTACAGGTTAGTGGGGCCTATTCAGTAGCCACCCTGTCTGTTACTACAGGTTAGTGGGGCCTATTCAGTAGCCACCCTGTCTGTTACTACAGGTTAGTGGGGCCTATTCAGTAGCCACCCTGTCTGTTACTACAGGTTAGTGGGGTCTGTTCAGTAGCCACCCTGTCTGTCACTACAGGTTAGTGGGGTCTATTCAGTAGCCACCCTGTCTGTTACTACAGGTTAGTGGGGTCTATTCAGTAGCCACCCTGTCTGTTACTACAGGTTAGTGGGGTCTATTCAGTAGCCACCCTGTCTGTTACTACAGGTTAGTGGGGTCTGTTCAGTAGCCACCCTGTCTGTTACTACAGGTTAGTGGGGTCTGTTCAGTAGCCACCCTGTCTGTAACTACAGGTTAGTGGGGTCTATTCAGTAACCCTGTCTGTTACTACAGGTTAGTGGAGTCTATTTAGTAGCCACCCTGTCTGTTACTACAGGTTAGTGGGGTCTATTCAGTAGCCACCCTGTCTGTTACTACAGGTTAGTGGGGTCTATTCAGTAGCCACCCTGTCTGTTACTACAGGTTAGTGGGGTCTATTCAGTAGCCACCCTGTCTGTTACTACAGGTTAGTGGGGCCTATTCAGTAGCCACCCTGTCTGTTACTACAGGTTAGTGGGGTCTATTCAGTAGCCACCCTGTCTGTTACTACAGGTTAGTGGGGCCTATTCAGTAGCCACCCTGTCTGTTACTACAGGTTAGTGGGGCCTATTCAGTAGCCACCCTGTCTGTTACTACAGGTTAGTGGGGCCTATTCAGTAGCCACCCTGTCTGTTACTACAGGTTAGTGGGGCCTATTCAGTAGCCACCCTGTCTGTTACTACAGGTTAGTGGGGCCTATTCAGTAGCCACCCTGTCTGTTACTACAGGTTAGTGGGGCCTATTCAGTAGCCACCCTGTCTGTTACTACAGGTTAGTGGGGTCTGTTCAGTAGCCACCCTGTCTGTCACTACAGGTTAGTGGGGTCTATTCAGTAGCCACCCTGTCTGTTACTACAGGTTAGTGGGGTCTATTCAGTAGCCACCCTGTCTGTTACTACAGGTTAGTGGGGTCTATTCAGTAGCCACCCTGTCTGTTACTACAGGTTAGTGGGGTCTATTCAGTAGCCACCCTATCTGTTACTACAGGTTAGTGGGGTCTGTTCAGTAGCCACCCTGTCTGTTACTACAGGTTAGTGGGGTCTATTCAGTAGCCACCCTGTCTGTTACTACAGGTTAGTGGGGTCTGTTCAGTAGCCACCCTGTCTGTTACTACAGGTTAGTGGGGTCTATTCAGTAGCCACCCTGTCTGTTACTACAGGTTAGTGGGGTCTGTTCAGTAGCCACCCTGTCTGTTACTACAGGTTAGTGGGGTCTGTTCAGTAGCCACCCTGTCTGTTACTATAGGTTAGTGGGGTCTATTCAGTAACCACCCTGTCTGTTTCTACAGGTTAGTGGGGTCTATTCAGTAGCCACCCTGTCTGTTACTACAGGTTAGTGGGGTCTATTCAGTAGCCACCCTGTCTGTTACTACAGGTTAGTGGGGTCTATTCAGTAACCCTGTCTGTTACTACAGGTTAGTGGGGTCTATTCAGTAGCCACCCTGTCTGTTACTACAGGTTAGTGGGGTCTGTTCAGTAGCCACCCTGTCTGTTACTACAGGTTAGTGGGGTCTATTCAGTAACCCTGTCTGTTACTACAGGTTAGTGGGGTCTGTTCAGTAGCCACCCTGTCTGTTACTACAGGTTAGTGGGGTCTATTCAGTAGCCACCCTGTCTGTTACTACAGGTTAGTGGGGTTTGTTCAGTAGCCACCCTGTCTGTTACTACAGGTTAGTGGGGTCTGTTCAGTAGCCACCCTGTCTGTTACTACAGGTTAGTGGGGTCTATTCAGTAGCCACCCTGTCTGTTACTACAGGTTAGTGGGGTCTATTCAGTAGCCACCCTGTCTGTTACTACAGGTTAGTGGGGTCTATTCAGTAGCCACCCTGTCTGTTACTACAGGTTAGTGGGGTCTGTTCAGTAACCACCCTGTCTGTTACTACAGGTTAGTGCGGTCTGTTCAGTAGCCACCCTGTCTGTTACTACAGGTTAGTGGGGTCTATTCAGTAGCCACCCTGTCTGTTACTACAGGTTAGTGGGGTCTATTCAGTAGCCACCCTGTCTGTTACTACAGGTTAGTGGGGTCTATTCAGTAGCCACCCTGTCTGTTACTACAGGTTAGTGGGGTCTATTCAGTAGCCACCCTGTCTGTTACTACAGGTTAGTGGGGTTTGTTCAGTAGCCACCCTGTCTGTTACTACAGGTTAGTGGGGTCTGTTCAGTAGCCACCCTGTCTGTTACTACAGGTTAGTGGGGTCTGTTCAGTAGCCACCCTGTCTGTTACTACAGGTTAATGGGGTCTGTTCAGTAGCCACCCTGTCTGTTACTACAGGTTAGTGGGGTCTATTCAGTAGCCACCCTGTCTGTTACTACAGGTTAGTGGGGTCTATTCGGTAGCCACCCTGTCTGTTACTACAGGTTAGTGGGGTCTGTTCAGTAGCCACCCTGTCTGTTACTACAGGTTAGTTGGGTCTATTCAGTAACCCTGTCTGTTACTACAGGTTAGTGGGGTCTGTTCAGTAGCCACCCTGTCTGTTACTACAGGTTAGTGGGGTCTATTCAGTAACCCTGTCTGTTACTACAGGTTAGTGGAGTCTATTCAGTAGCCACCCTGTCTGTTACTACAGGTTAGTGGGGTCTGTTCAGTAGCCACCCTGTCTGTTACTACAGGTTAGTGGGGTCTATTCAGTAGCCACCCTGTCTGTTACTACAGGTTAGTGGGGTCTATTCGGTAGCCACCCTGTCTGTTACTACAGGTTAGTGGAGTCTATTCGGTAGCCACCCTGTCTGTTACTACAGGTTAGTGGGGTCTATTCAGTAGCCACCCTGTCTGTTACTACAGGTTAGTGGGGTCTGTTCAGTAGCCACCCTGTCTGTTACTACAGGTTAGTGGGGTCTATTCAGTAACCCTGTCTGTTACTACAGGTTAGTGGAGTCTATTCAGTAGCCACCCTGTCTGTTACTACAGGTTAGTGGGGTCTGTTCAGTAGCCACCCTGTCTGTTACTACAGGTTAGTGGGGTCTATTCAGTAGCCACCCTGTCTGTTACTACAGGTTAGTGGGGTCTATTCGGTAGCCACCCTGTCTGTTACTACAGGTTAGTGGAGTCTATTCGGTAGCCACCCTGTCTGTTACTACAGGTTAGTGGGGTCTATTCAGTAGCCACCCTGTCTGTTACTACAGGTTAGTGGGGTCTGTTCAGTAGCCACCCTGTCTGTTACTACAGGTTAGTGGGGTCTATTCAGTAACCCTGTCTGTTACTACAGGTTAGTGGGGTCTGTTCAGTAACCCTGTCTGTTACTACAGGTTAGTGGGGTCTATTCGGTAGCCACCCTGTCTGTTACTACAGGTTAGTGGGGTCTATTCAGTAGCCACCCTGTCTGTTACTACAGGTTAGTGGGGTCTGTTCAGTAGCCACCCTGTCTGTTACTACAGGTTAGTGGGGTCTATTCAGTAGCCACCCTGTCTTTTACTACAGGTTAGTGGGGTCTATTCAGTAGCCACCCTCTGTTACTACAGGTTAGTGGGGTCTATTCGGTAGCCACCCTGTCTGTTACTACAGGTTAGTGGGGTCTATTCAGTAGCCACCCTGTCTGTTACTACAGGTTAGTGGGGTCTATTCAGTAGCCACCCTGTCTGTTACTACAGGTTAGTGGGGTCTGTTCAGTAGCCACCCTGTCTGTTACTACAGGTTAGTGGGGTCTATTCGGTAGCCACCCTGTCTGTTACTACAGGTTAGTGGGGTCTATTCAGTAGCCACCCTGTCTGTTACTACAGGTTAGTGGGGTCTATTCAGTAGCCACCCTGTCTGTTACTACAGGTTAGTGGGGTCTATTCAGTAGCCACCCTGTCTGTTACTACAGGTTAGTGGGGTCTGTTCAGTAGCCACCCTGTCTGTTACTACAGGTTAGTGGGGTTTGTTCAGTAGCCACCCTGTCTGTTACTACAGGTTAGTGGGGTCTGTTCAGTAGCCACCCTGTCTGTTACTACAGGTTAGTGGGGTCTATTCAGTAGCCACCCTGTCTGTTACTACAGGTTAGTGGGGTCTGTTCAGTAGCCACCCTGTCTGTTACTACAGGTTAGTGGGGTCTATTCAGTAACCCTGTCTGTTACTACAGGTTAGTGGGGTCTGTTCAGTAGCCACCCTGTCTGTTACTACAGGTTAGTGGGGTTTGTTCAGTAGCCACCCTGTCTGTTACTACAGGTTAGTGGGGTCTATTCAGTAGCCACCCTGTCTGTTACTACAGGTTAGTGGGGTCTATTCAGTAGCCACCCTGTCTGTTACTACAGGTTAGTGGGGTCTATTCAGTAGCCACCCTGTCTGTTACTACAGGTTAGTGGGGTCTGTTCAGTAGCCACCCTTTCTGTTACTACAGGTTAGTGGGGTCTTTTCGGTAGGCACCCTGTCTGTTACTACAGGTTAGTGGGGTCTATTCAGTAGCCACCCTGTCTGGTACTACAGGTTAGTGGGGTCTATTCAGTAACCCTGTCTGTTACTACAGGTTAGTGGGGTCTGTTCAGTAGCCACCCTGTCTGTTACTACAGGTTAGTGGGGTCTATTCGGTAGCCACCCTGTCTGTTACTACAGGTTAGTGGGGTCTATTCAGTAGCCACCCTGTCTGTTACTACAGGTTAGTGGGGTCTATTCAGTAGCCACCCTGTCTGTTACTACAGGTTAGTGGGGTCTATTCAGTAGCCACCCTGTCTGTTACTACAGGTTAGTGGGGTCTATTCAGTAGCCACCCTATCTGTTACTACAGGTTAGTGGGGTCTGTTCAGTAGCCACCCTGTCTGTTACTACAGGTTAGTGGGGTCTATTCAGTAGCCACCCTGTCTGTTACTACAGGTTAGTGGGGTCTGTTCAGTAGCCACCCTGTCTGTTACTACAGGTTAGTGGGGTCTATTCAGTAGCCACCCTGTCTGTTACTACAGGTTAGTGGGGTCTGTTCAGTAGCCACCCTGTCTGTTACTACAGGTTAGTGGGGTCTGTTCAGTAGCCACCCTGTCTGTTACTATAGGTTAGTGGGGTCTATTCAGTAACCACCCTGTCTGTTTCTACAGGTTAGTGGGGTCTATTCAGTAGCCACCCTGTCTGTTACTACAGGTTAGTGGGGTCTATTCAGTAGCCACCCTGTCTGTTACTACAGGTTAGTGGGGTCTATTCAGTAACCCTGTCTGTTACTACAGGTTAGTGGGGTCTATTCAGTAGCCACCCTGTCTGTTACTACAGGTTAGTGGGGTCTGTTCAGTAGCCACCCTGTCTGTTACTACAGGTTAGTGGGGTCTATTCAGTAACCCTGTCTGTTACTACAGGTTAGTGGGGTCTGTTCAGTAGCCACCCTGTCTGTTACTACAGGTTAGTGGGGTCTATTCAGTAGCCACCCTGTCTGTTACTACAGGTTAGTGGGGTTTGTTCAGTAGCCACCCTGTCTGTTACTACAGGTTAGTGGGGTCTGTTCAGTAGCCACCCTGTCTGTTACTACAGGTTAGTGGGGTCTATTCAGTAGCCACCCTGTCTGTTACTACAGGTTAGTGGGGTCTATTCAGTAGCCACCCTGTCTGTTACTACAGGTTAGTGGGGTCTGTTCAGTAACCACCCTGTCTGTTACTACAGGTTAGTGCGGTCTGTTCAGTAGCCACCCTGTCTGTTACTACAGGTTAGTGGGGTCTATTCAGTAGCCACCCTGTCTGTTACTACAGGTTAGTGGGGTCTATTCAGTAGCCACCCTGTCTGTTACTACAGGTTAGTGGGGTCTATTCAGTAGCCACCCTGTCTGTTACTACAGGTTAGTGGGGTCTGTTCAGTAGCCACCCTGTCTGTTACTACAGGTTAGTGGGGTTTGTTCAGTAGCCACCCTGTCTGTTACTACAGGTTAGTGGGGTCTGTTCAGTAGCCACCCTGTCTGTTACTACAGGTTAGTGGGGTCTGTTCAGTAGCCACCCTGTCTGTTACTACAGGTTAGTGGGGTCTGTTCAGTAGCCACCCTGTCTGTTACTACAGGTTAGTGGGGTCTATTCAGTAGCCACCCTGTCTGTTACTACAGGTTAGTGTGGTCTATTCGGTAGCCACCCTGTCTGTTACTACAGGTTAGTGGGGTCTGTTCAGTAGCCACCCTGTCTGTTACTACAGGTTAGTCGGGTCTATTCAGTAACCCTGTCTGTTACTACAGGTTAGTGGGGTCTGTTCAGTAGCCACCCTGTCTGTTACTACAGGTTAGTGGGGTCTATTCAGTAACCCTGTCTGTTACTACAGGTTAGTGGAGTCTATTCAGTAGCCACCCTGTCTGTTACTACAGGTTAGTGGGGTCTGTTCAGTAGCCACCCTGTCTGTTACTACAGGTTAGTGGGGTCTATTCAGTAGCCACCCTGTCTGTTACTACAGGTTAGTGGGGTCTATTCGGTAGCCACCCTGTCTGTTACTACAGGTTAGTGGAGTCTATTCGGTAGCCACCCTGTCTGTTACTACAGGTTAGTGGGGTCTATTCAGTAGCCACCCTGTCTGTTACTACAGGTTAGTGGGGTCTGTTCAGTAGCCACCCTGTCTGTTACTACAGGTTAGTGGGGTCTATTCAGTAACCCTGTCTGTTACTACAGGTTAGTGGAGTCTATTCAGTAGCCACCCTGTCTGTTACTACAGGTTAGTGGGGTCTGTTCAGTAGCCACCCTGTCTGTTACTACAGGTTAGTGGGGTCTATTCAGTAGCCACCCTGTCTGTTACTACAGGTTAGTGGGGTCTATTCGGTAGCCACCCTGTCTGTTACTACAGGTTAGTGGGGTCTATTCAGTAGCCACCCTGTCTGTTACTACAGGTTAGTGGGGTCTATTCAGTAGCCACCCTGTCTGTTACTACAGGTTAGTGGGGTCTATTCAGTAGCCACCCTGTCTGTTACTACAGGTTAGTGGGGTCTGTTCAGTAACCACCCTGTCTGTTACTACAGGTTAGTGCGGTCTGTTCAGTAGCCACCCTGTCTGTTACTACAGGTTAGTGGGGTCTATTCAGTAGCCACCCTGTCTGTTACTACAGGTTAGTGGGGTCTATTCAGTAGCCACCCTGTCTGTTACTACAGGTTAGTGGGGTCTATTCAGTAGCCACCCTGTCTGTTACTACAGGTTAGTGGGGTTTGTTCAGTAGCCACCCTGTCTGTTACTACAGGTTAGTGGGGTCTGTTCAGTAGCCACCCTGTCTGTTACTACAGGTTAGTGGGGTCTGTTCAGTAGCCACCCTGTCTGTTACTACAGGTTAGTGGGGTCTGTTCAGTAGCCACCTTGTCTGTTACTACAGGTTAGTGGGGTCTATTCAGTAGCCACCCTGTCTGTTACTACAGGTTAGTGGGGTCTATTCGGTAGCCACCCTGTCTGTTACTACAGGTTAGTGGGGTATGTTCAGAAGCCACCCTGTCTGTTACTACAGGTTAGTTGGGTCTATTCAGTAACCCTGTCTGTTACTACAGGTTAGTGGGGTCTGTTCAGTAGCCACCCTGTCTGTTACTACAGGTTAGTGGGGTCTATTCAGTAACCCTGTCTGTTACTACAGGTTAGTGGAGTCTATTCAGTAGCCACCCTGTCTGTTACTACAGGTTAGTGGGGTCTGTTCAGTAGCCACCCTGTCTGTTACTACAGGTTAGTGGGGTCTATTCAGTAGCCACCCTGTCTGTTACTACAGGTTAGTGGGGTCTATTCGGTAGCCACCCTGTCTGTTACTACAGGTTAGTGGAGTCTATTCGGTAGCCACCCTGTCTGTTACTACAGGTTAGTGGGGTCTATTCAGTAGCCACCCTGTCTGTTACTACAGGTTAGTGGGGTCTGTTCAGTAGCCACCCTGTCTGTTACTACAGGTTAGTGGGGTCTATTCAGTAACCCTGTCTGTTACTACAGGTTAGTGGAGTCTATTCAGTAGCCACCCTGTCTGTTACTACAGGTTAGTGGGGTCTGTTCAGTAGCCACCCTGTCTGTTACTACAGGTTAGTGGGGTCTATTCAGTAGCCACCCTGTCTGTTACTACAGGTTAGTGGGGTCTATTCGGTAGCCACCCTGTCTGTTACTACAGGTTAGTGGAGTCTATTCGGTAGCCACCCTGTCTGTTACTACAGGTTAGTGGGGTCTATTCAGTAGCCACCCTGTCTGTTACTACAGGTTAGTGGGGTCTGTTCAGTAGCCACCCTGTCTGTTACTACAGGTTAGTGGGGTCTATTCAGTAACCCTGTCTGTTACTACAGGTTAGTGGGGTCTGTTCAGTAACCCTGTCTGTTACTACAGGTTAGTGGGGTCTATTCGGTAGCCACCCTGTCTGTTACTACAGGTTAGTGGGGTCTATTCAGTAGCCACCCTGTCTGTTACTACAGGTTAGTGGGGTCTGTTCAGTAGCCACCCTGTCTGTTACTACAGGTTAGTGGGGTCTATTCAGTAGCCACCCTGTCTTTTACTACAGGTTAGTGGGGTCTATTCAGTAGCCACCCTCTGTTACTACAGGTTAGTGGGGTCTATTCGGTAGCCACCCTGTCTGTTACTACAGGTTAGTGGGGTCTATTCAGTAGCCACCCTGTCTGTTACTACAGGTTAGTGGGGTCTATTCAGTAGCCACCCTGTCTGTTACTACAGGTTAGTGGGGTCTGTTCAGTAGCCACCCTGTCTGTTACTACAGGTTAGTGGGGTCTATTCGGTAGCCACCCTGTCTGTTACTACAGGTTAGTGGGGTCTATTCAGTAGCCACCCTGTCTGTTACTACAGGTTAGTGGGGTCTATTCAGTAGCCACCCTGTCTGTTACTACAGGTTAGTGGGGTCTATTCAGTAGCCACCCTGTCTGTTACTACAGGTTAGTGGGGTCTGTTCAGTAGCCACCCTGTCTGTTACTACAGGTTAGTGGGGTTTGTTCAGTAGCCACCCTGTCTGTTACTACAGGTTAGTGGGGTCTGTTCAGTAGCCACCCTGTCTGTTACTACAGGTTAGTGGGGTCTATTCAGTAGCCACCCTGTCTGTTACTACAGGTTAGTGGGGTCTGTTCAGTAGCCACCCTGTCTGTTACTACAGGTTAGTGGGGTCTATTCAGTAACCCTGTCTGTTACTACAGGTTAGTGGGGTCTGTTCAGTAGCCACCCTGTCTGTTACTACAGGTTAGTGGGGTTTGTTCAGTAGCCACCCTGTCTGTTACTACAGGTTAGTGGGGTCTATTCAGTAGCCACCCTGTCTGTTACTACAGGTTAGTGGGGTCTATTCAGTAGCCACCCTGTCTGTTACTACAGGTTAGTGGGGTCTATTCAGTAGCCACCCTGTCTGTTACTACAGGTTAGTGGGGTCTGTTCAGTAGCCACCCTGTCTGTTACTACAGGTTAGTGGGGTCTTTTCGGTAGGCACCCTGTCTGTTACTACAGGTTAGTGGGGTCTATTCAGTAGCCACCCTGTCTGGTACTACAGGTTAGTGGGGTCTATTCAGTAACCCTGTCTGTTACTACAGGTTAGTGGGGTCTGTTCAGTAGCCACCCTGTCTGTTACTACAGGTTAGTGGGGTCTATTCGGTAGCCACCCTGTCTGTTACTACAGGTTAGTGGGGTCTATTCGGTAGCCACCCTGTCTGTTACTACAGGTTAGTGGGGTCTATTCAGTAGCCACCCTGTCTGTTACTACAGGTTAGTGGGGTCTATTCAGTAGCCACCCTGTCTGTTACTACAGGTTAGTGGGGTCTATTCAGTAGCCACCCTGTCTGTTACTACAGGTTAGTGGGGTCTATTCAGTAGCCACCCTGTCTGTTACTACAGGTTAGTGGGGTCTATTCAGTAGCCACCCTGTCTGTTACTACAGGTTAGTGGGGTCTATTCAGTAGCCACCCTATCTGTTACTACAGGTTAGTGGGGTCTGTTCAGTAGCCACCCTGTCTGTTACTACAGGTTAGTGGGGTCTATTCAGTAGCCACCCTGTCTGTTACTACAGGTTAGTGGGGTCTGTTCAGTAGCCACCCTGTCTGTTACTACAGGTTAGTGGGGTCTATTCAGTAGCCACCCTGTCTGTTACTACAGGTTAGTGGGGTCTGTTCAGTAGCCACCCTGTCTGTTACTACAGGTTAGTGGGGTCTGTTCAGTAGCCACCCTGTCTGTTACTATAGGTTAGTGGGGTCTATTCAGTAACCACCCTGTCTGTTTCTACAGGTTAGTGGGGTCTATTCAGTAGCCACCCTGTCTGTTACTACAGGTTAGTGGGGTCTATTCAGTAGCCACCCTGTCTGTTACTACAGGTTAGTGGGGTCTATTCAGTAACCCTGTCTGTTACTACAGGTTAGTGGGGTCTATTCAGTAGCCACCCTGTCTGTTACTACAGGTTAGTGGGGTCTGTTCAGTAGCCACCCTGTCTGTTACTACAGGTTAGTGGGGTCTATTCAGTAACCCTGTCTGTTACTACAGGTTAGTGGGGTCTGTTCAGTAGCCACCCTGTCTGTTACTACAGGTTAGTGGGGTCTATTCAGTAGCCACCCTGTCTGTTACTACAGGTTAGTGGGGTTTGTTCAGTAGCCACCCTGTCTGTTACTACAGGTTAGTGGGGTCTGTTCAGTAGCCACCCTGTCTGTTACTACAGGTTAGTGGGGTCTATTCAGTAGCCACCCTGTCTGTTACTACAGGTTAGTGGGGTCTATTCAGTAGCCACCCTGTCTGTTACTACAGGTTAGTGGGGTCTATTCAGTAGCCACCCTGTCTGTTACTACAGGTTAGTGGGGTCTGTTCAGTAACCACCCTGTCTGTTACTACAGGTTAGTGCGGTCTGTTCAGTAGCCACCCTGTCTGTTACTACAGGTTAGTGGGGTCTATTCAGTAGCCACCCTGTCTGTTACTACAGGTTAGTGGGGTCTATTCAGTAGCCACCCTGTCTGTTACTACAGGTTAGTGGGGTCTATTCAGTAGCCACCCTGTCTGTTACTACAGGTTAGTGGGGTCTGTTCAGTAGCCACCCTGTCTGTTACT
The DNA here is from genome assembly GCF_029448725.1 of Salvelinus fontinalis. NCBI lineage: Eukaryota > Metazoa > Chordata > Actinopteri > Salmoniformes > Salmonidae > Salvelinus > Salvelinus fontinalis. The sequence continues at coordinate 56,017 of NW_026601052.1, forward strand.
ACAGGTTAGTGGGGTTTGTTCAGTAGCCACCCTGTCTGTTACTACAGGTTAGTGGGGTCTGTTCAGTAGCCACCCTGTCTGTTACTACAGGTTAGTGGGGTCTGTTCAGTAGCCACCCTGTCTGTTACTACAGGTTAGTGGGGTCTGTTCAGTAGCCACCCTGTCTGTTACTACAGGTTAGTGGGGTCTATTCAGTAGCCACCCTGTCTGTTACTACAGGTTAGTGGGGTCTATTCGGTAGCCACCCTGTCTGTTACTACAGGTTAGTGGGGTCTGTTCAGTAGCCACCCTGTCTGTTACTACAGGTTAGTCGGGTCTATTCAGTAACCCTGTCTGTTACTACAGGTTAGTGGGGTCTGTTCAGTAGCCACCCTGTCTGTTACTACAGGTTAGTGGGGTCTATTCAGTAACCCTGTCTGTTACTACAGGTTAGTGGAGTCTATTCAGTAGCCACCCTGTCTGTTACTACAGGTTAGTGGGGTCTGTTCAGTAGCCACCCTGTCTGTTACTACAGGTTAGTGGGGTCTATTCAGTAGCCACCCTGTCTGTTACTACAGGTTAGTGGGGTCTATTCGGTAGCCACCCTGTCTGTTACTACAGGTTAGTGGAGTCTATTCGGTAGCCACCCTGTCTGTTACTACAGGTTAGTGGGGTCTATTCAGTAGCCACCCTGTCTGTTACTACAGGTTAGTGGGGTCTGTTCAGTAGCCACCCTGTCTGTTACTACAGGTTAGTGGGGTCTATTCAGTAACCCTGTCTGTTACTACAGGTTAGTGGAGTCTATTCAGTAGCCACCCTGTCTGTTACTACAGGTTAGTGGGGTCTGTTCAGTAGCCACCCTGTCTGTTACTACAGGTTAGTGGGGTCTATTCAGTAGCCACCCTGTCTGTTACTACAGGTTAGTGGGGTCTATTCGGTAGCCACCCTGTCTGTTACTACAGGTTAGTGGAGTCTATTCGGTAGCCACCCTGTCTGTTACTACAGGTTAGTGGGGTCTATTCAGTAGCCACCCTGTCTGTTACTACAGGTTAGTGGGGTCTGTTCAGTAGCCACCCTGTCTGTTACTACAGGTTAGTGGGGTCTATTCAGTAACCCTGTCTGTTACTACAGGTTAGTGGGGTCTGTTCAGTAACCCTGTCTGTTACTACAGGTTAGTGGGGTCTATTCGGTAGCCACCCTGTCTGTTACTACAGGTTAGTGGGGTCTATTCAGTAGCCACCCTGTCTGTTACTACAGGTTAGTGGGGTCTGTTCAGTAGCCACCCTGTCTGTTACTACAGGTTAGTGGGGTCTATTCAGTAGCCACCCTGTCTTTTACTACAGGTTAGTGGGGTCTATTCAGTAGCCACCCTCTGTTACTACAGGTTAGTGGGGTCTATTCGGTAGCCACCCTGTCTGTTACTACAGGTTAGTGGGGTCTATTCAGTAGCCACCCTGTCTGTTACTACAGGTTAGTGGGGTCTATTCAGTAGCCACCCTGTCTGTTACTACAGGTTAGTGGGGTCTGTTCAGTAGCCACCCTGTCTGTTACTACAGGTTAGTGGGGTCTATTCGGTAGCCACCCTGTCTGTTACTACAGGTTAGTGGGGTCTATTCAGTAGCCACCCTGTCTGTTACTACAGGTTAGTGGGGTCTATTCAGTAGCCACCCTGTCTGTTACTACAGGTTAGTGGGGTCTATTCAGTAGCCACCCTGTCTGTTACTACAGGTTAGTGGGGTCTGTTCAGTAGCCACCCTGTCTGTTACTACAGGTTAGTGGGGTTTGTTCAGTAGCCACCCTGTCTGTTACTACAGGTTAGTGGGGTCTGTTCAGTAGCCACCCTGTCTGTTACTACAGGTTAGTGGGGTCTATTCAGTAGCCACCCTGTCTGTTACTACAGGTTAGTGGGGTCTGTTCAGTAGCCACCCTGTCTGTTACTACAGGTTAGTGGGGTCTATTCAGTAACCCTGTCTGTTACTACAGGTTAGTGGGGTCTGTTCAGTAGCCACCCTGTCTGTTACTACAGGTTAGTGGGGTTTGTTCAGTAGCCACCCTGTCTGTTACTACAGGTTAGTGGGGTCTATTCAGTAGCCACCCTGTCTGTTACTACAGGTTAGTGGGGTCTATTCAGTAGCCACCCTGTCTGTTACTACAGGTTAGTGGGGTCTATTCAGTAGCCACCCTGTCTGTTACTACAGGTTAGTGGGGTCTGTTCAGTAGCCACCCTGTCTGTTACTACAGGTTAGTGGGGTCTTTTCGGTAGGCACCCTGTCTGTTACTACAGGTTAGTGGGGTCTATTCAGTAGCCACCCTGTCTGGTACTACAGGTTAGTGGGGTCTATTCAGTAACCCTGTCTGTTACTACAGGTTAGTGGGGTCTGTTCAGTAGCCACCCTGTCTGTTACTACAGGTTAGTGGGGTCTATTCGGTAGCCACCCTGTCTGTTACTACAGGTTAGTGGGGTCTATTCAGTAGCCACCCTGTCTGTTACTACAGGTTAGTGGGGTCTATTCAGTAGCCACCCTGTCTGTTACTACAGGTTAGTGGGGTCTATTCAGTAGCCACCCTGTCTGTTACTACAGGTTAGTGGGGTTTGTTCAGTAGCCACCCTGTCTGTTACTACAGGTTAGTGGGGTCTGTTCAGTAGCCACCCTGTCTGTTACTACAGGTTAGTGGGGTCTATTCAGTAGCCACCCTGTCTGTTACTACAGGTTAGTGGGGTCTGTTCAGTAGCCACCCTGTCTGTTACTACAGGTTAGTGGGGTCTATTCAGTAACCCTGTCTGTTACTACAGGTTAGTGGGGTCTGTTCAGTAGCCACCCTGTCTGTTACTACAGGTTAGTGGGGTTTGTTCAGTAGCCACCCTGTCTGTTACTACAGGTTAGTGGGGTCTATTCAGTAGCCACCCTGTCTGTTACTACAGGTTAGTGGGGTCTATTCAGTAGCCACCCTGTCTGTTACTACAGGTTAGTGGGGTCTATTCAGTAGCCACCCTGTCTGTTACTACAGGTTAGTGGGGTCTATTCAGTAGCCACCCTGTCTGTTACTACAGGTTAGTGGGGTCTATTCAGTAGCCACCCTGTCTGTTACTACAGGTTAGTGGGGTCTGTTCAGTAGCCACCCTGTCTGTTACTACAGGTTAGTGGGGTCTATTCAGTAGCCACCCTGTCTGTTACTACAGGTTAGTGGGGTCTATTCAGTAGCCACCCTGTCTGTTACTACAGGTTAGTGGGGTCTGTTCAGTAGCCACCCTGTCTGTTACTACAGGTTAGTGGGGTCTGTTCAGTAGTCACCATGTCTGTTACTACAGGTTAGTGGGGTCTGTTCAGTAGCCACCCTGTCTGTTACTACAGGTTAGTGGGGTCTATTCGGTAGGCACCCTGTCTGTTACTACAGGTTAGTGGGGTCTATTCGGTAGGCACCCTGTCTGTTACTACAGGTTAGTGGGGTCTATTCAGTAGCCACCCTGTCTGGTACTACAGGTTAGTGGGGTCTATTCAGTAACCCTGTCTGTTACTACAGGTTAGTGGGGTCTGTTCAGTAGCCACCCTGTCTGTTACTACAGGTTAGTGGGGTCTATTCAGTAGCCACCCTGTCTGTTACTACAGGTTAGTGGGGTCTGTTCAGTAGCCACCCTGTCTGTTACTACAGGTTAGTGGGGTCTGTTCAGTAGCCACCCTGTCTGTTACTACAGGTTAGTGGGGTCTATTCGGTAGCCACCCTGTCTGTTACTACAGGTTAGTGGGGTCTATTCAGTAGCCACCCTGTCTGTTACTACAGGTTAGTGGGGTCTGTTCAGTAGCCACCCTGTCTGTTACTACAGGTTAGTGGGGTCTCTTCAGTAGCCACCCTGTCTGTTACTACAGGTTAGTGGGGTCTGTTCAGTAGCCACCCTGTCTGTTACTACAGGTTAGTGGGGTTTGTTCAGTAGCCACCCTGTCTGTTACTACAGGTTAGTGGGGTCTGTTCAGTAGCCACCCTGTCTGTTACTACAGGTTAGTGGGGTCTATTCAGTAGCCACCCTGTCTGTTACTACAGGTTAGTGGGGTCTGTTCAGTAGCCACCCTGTCTGTTACTACAGGTTAGTGGGGTCTATTCAGTAACCCTGTCTGTTACTACAGGTTAGTGGGGTCTGTTCAGTAGCCACCCTGTCTGTTACTACAGGTTAGTGGGGTTTGTTCAGTAGCCACCCTGTCTGTTACTACAGGTTAGTGGGGTCTATTCAGTAGCCACCCTGTCTGTTACTACAGGTTAGTGGGGTCTATTCAGTAGCCACCCTGTCTGTTACTACAGGTTAGTGGGGTCTATTCAGTAGCCACCCTGTCTGTTACTACAGGTTAGTGGGGTCTGTTCAGTAGCCACCCTGTCTGTTACTACAGGTTAGTGGGGTCTTTTCGGTAGGCACCCTGTCTGTTACTACAGGTTAGTGGGGTCTATTCAGTAGCCACCCTGTCTGGTACTACAGGTTAGTGGGGTCTATTCAGTAACCCTGTCTGTTACTACAGGTTAGTGGGGTCTGTTCAGTAGCCACCCTGTCTGTTACTACAGGTTAGTGGGGTCTATTCGGTAGCCACCCTGTCTGTTACTACAGGTTAGTGGGGTCTATTCAGTAGCCACCCTGTCTGTTACTACAGGTTAGTGGGGTCTATTCAGTAGCCACCCTGTCTGTTACTACAGGTTAGTGGGGTCTATTCAGTAGCCACCCTGTCTGTTACTACAGGTTAGTGGGGTTTGTTCAGTAGCCACCCTGTCTGTTACTACAGGTTAGTGGGGTCTGTTCAGTAGCCACCCTGTCTGTTACTACAGGTTAGTGGGGTCTATTCAGTAGCCACCCTGTCTGTTACTACAGGTTAGTGGGGTCTGTTCAGTAGCCACCCTGTCTGTTACTACAGGTTAGTGGGGTCTATTCAGTAACCCTGTCTGTTACTACAGGTTAGTGGGGTCTGTTCAGTAGCCACCCTGTCTGTTACTACAGGTTAGTGGGGTTTGTTCAGTAGCCACCCTGTCTGTTACTACAGGTTAGTGGGGTCTATTCAGTAGCCACCCTGTCTGTTACTACAGGTTAGTGGGGTCTATTCAGTAGCCACCCTGTCTGTTACTACAGGTTAGTGGGGTCTATTCAGTAGCCACCCTGTCTGTTACTACAGGTTAGTGGGGTCTATTCAGTAGCCACCCTGTCTGTTACTACAGGTTAGTGGGGTCTATTCAGTAGCCACCCTGTCTGTTACTACAGGTTAGTGGGGTCTGTTCAGTAGCCACCCTGTCTGTTACTACAGGTTAGTGGGGTCTATTCAGTAGCCACCCTGTCTGTTACTACAGGTTAGTGGGGTCTATTCAGTAGCCACCCTGTCTGTTACTACAGGTTAGTGGGGTCTGTTCAGTAGCCACCCTGTCTGTTACTACAGGTTAGTGGGGTCTGTTCAGTAGTCACCATGTCTGTTACTACAGGTTAGTGGGGTCTGTTCAGTAGCCACCCTGTCTGTTACTACAGGTTAGTGGGGTCTATTCGGTAGGCACCCTGTCTGTTACTACAGGTTAGTGGGGTCTATTCGGTAGGCACCCTGTCTGTTACTACAGGTTAGTGGGGTCTATTCAGTAGCCACCCTGTCTGGTACTACAGGTTAGTGGGGTCTATTCAGTAACCCTGTCTGTTACTACAGGTTAGTGGGGTCTGTTCAGTAGCCACCCTGTCTGTTACTACAGGTTAGTGGGGTCTATTCAGTAGCCACCCTGTCTGTTACTACAGGTTAGTGGGGTCTGTTCAGTAGCCACCCTGTCTGTTACTACAGGTTAGTGGGGTCTGTTCAGTAGCCACCCTGTCTGTTACTACAGGTTAGTGGGGTCTATTCGGTAGCCACCCTGTCTGTTACTACAGGTTAGTGGGGTCTATTCAGTAGCCACCCTGTCTGTTACTACAGGTTAGTGGGGTCTGTTCAGTAGCCACCCTGTCTGTTACTACAGGTTAGTGGGGTCTCTTCAGTAGCCACCCTGTCTGTTACTACAGGTTAGTGGGGTCTGTTCAGTAGCCACCCTGTCTGTTACTACAGGTTAGTGGGGTCTGTTCAGTAGCCACCCTGTCTGTTACTACAGGTTAGTGGGGTCTGTTCAGTAGCCACCCTGTCTGTTACTACAGGTTAGTGGGGTCTATTCAGTAACCCTGTCTGTTACTACAGGTTAGTGGGGTCTATTCAGTAGCCACCCTGTCTGTTACCATAGCACTCCAGGGCCTGTATTCATGTTAAAATAAGTACTTTATTAATCCAACAAAGGGCCTGTATTCATTGTAAAATAAGTACTTTATTAATCCCACAAAGAGCCTGTATTCATGATAAGGTAAGTACTTTATTCATCCCATACAGGGTACAGTTGATTTCACCAGCCAATACATACCCTAATAAAACACAACAAAGGACAAACCGATATTAAAAGCAGCAAATCTTTTTGTCGTCTCAAGAGTAGGAGTGCTGATTGCGGATCAGTTTGTCCTTTTTTTGATCTTAATGAATAAGATTACATTAACAGGACGGACCTGATCCTAGATCAGCACTCCGAATGTGAGACTCTTTGTGAATACGGCCGTCCACTAGCCCCTTTTCCTTCTTTTTTTTTTACCATGGAGAGTTGTTGGTTTGAGATGAAGTGCAGTTGAACCACACCATGCAGGGCCTGTGGTCTGTTAGCTTTTCCTGTCCAAATAATTACACAGTTAATCATATACTGCTGCCGGTCTGATCCTTGAACTGTCTGATCTTTGAACTGACTACATGGAATAGGGTAGATACAAACACAATGGCTGCTTCCCAAATGGAACCCTATTCCCTGTATAGTGCACTACTTTTGACCAAAAGCACCCTATTCCTTAACAATTTTTAAAAAATGTGATTTTATTTTTTCAAACAATACAAAACATACACATACAAACGACATCACACAAACATCGACTATATCACACCTGCCGAGACAACCCCACACACCCATCTCCAGCGCCCGCATCACTCTCCGCCACATGGCCTCAAACTCCACCATTTTGTTTCTCTGTGTCACACACACATTTTCAACATTTAGATAATAAAGAATTTGACCTTTCCATTGTGTTAACAGAGGATTGGTTGATTTTCCAGGTTTTAAGTATATATTTTTCAAGATGAAGGACGAGGGTGCAGTGTGAGAACCCATCGGTTATCTCACTGCACCCTCATATGCCATGTTTGAAATATGCAGACAGATGGATTAAAAGTACATTTACATTGTTATTCTTCTGACAGCCAACATTCTAACTCTGCCCATAACTTTTTGACTTTAGAACATTCCCAGAAAGCATGGATTATCGAGTCATACTTTTTGACCAAAACTATTGCACTACATAGGGAATAGGGTGCCATTTGGGACACAGAAAAAACTCTATAGGCCTTTCAGTTCCTTTGACATTTCGCAATTTGCTGTTTGCTCTTTATAGCTGTAGGCCTACTTCATATGACCACATGTAGTCTAGATGGGTGTAAATGTTACACCCCTGAAAAGGGGTAGAAAGAATCACGAGAGCGTGATACGGAATGTTTACTCATTGAACGTTTAGTGCAATCATTTTACAAAAGTAACACATTTTACAGAATAACAGATCTACAGGAAATATATAGTTTTGTAGGGTACAAGGCTTATTCAAGTCACAACAGTATACACAGTACATCACTGAAACAAATACTATTTTCAATATAACTGTCAAGCACAAAGCTTTAACTCAGTAAACCATAACTCAATTTATCAACAGGCAATAAAGTGTTTGAAAAACCATTACACAAATAACGCCGCAAAATATCTTATTAACGCACATTCACAATCGACATAAAATGGCAGCTACGTAGCAGTACCTAGCAGTACGAAGCTAGCTGCAACCGAGCACGGCTCATATTACTCTCTGCAAACTTAACTAACTTCCTCAATATGTTACTAAAACAACCCTTAAAACACTCTTGACATGTTAGCAAGTTATTACATTTAAATTACTCTTTTTAATCATCAATAACGTACCTGAAAAAGGGTAGAAAGAATCACGAGAGCGTGATACGGAATGTTGACTCATTGAACGTTTAGTGCAATGAGAAAAAGACCGCGAATTCTCCGTGAACTTGAGTGGAGACCAGAGCAATCGATCTCAGGCTCATAGATTAAGAGCATTTAGTAGATCACAGATTAACACTTTTACCCACGACAACATAAAGTAATCAACATAACGTTTACACATTCCTCTCACAATTCGTACCCTTTTGTATGCTTGACGGATTTTAACACAATTATATAAATGTTATCAATCTATCAACTAATACTGAATGCATGATCTTCTTAACCTTAGATGTTTTAAGATCCTCACATACTATGAATTTAATAATACTTTTTAAGGTATAACAGGCTATTAGTATTTCCTTTAACCTGTCACATAAACATGTATACTAAACACAAATATAAATGCAACAATTTTAACGATTTGACTGAGTTACAGTTCATATAAGGAAATCAGTCAATTTTAAATAAATTCATTAGGCCCTAATCTATGGATTTCACATGACTGGACAGGGGAGGAGCCATGGGTAGGCCTGGGATCGTCCAAGTGGGTGGGATTTACTGCCAAATTCTCTAAAATGACGTTGGAGGCAGCTTATGGTAGAGAAATGAACATTCAATGATCTGGCAACAGCTCAAGTGGACATTCCTGCAGTCAGCATGCCAATTACACGCTCCCTCAACTTGATACATCTGTGGCATTGTGTTGTGTGACAAAACTGCACCTTTTTAAAGTGGACTTTTATTGTCCCCAGCAGAAGTCCCCAGCAGATATGCCACACTTGTCAGGTGGATGGATTATCTTGGCACAGGAGAAATGTTCACTAACAGGGATGATTTTATTTCAGCTCATGAAACATAGGATCATCACTTTACATGTTGCGTTTATATTTTTGTTCAGTGTATAAAGATATACTAATCAGTTCTGTTCCACTCTCCTCTCAGGTGTTGAATGGCTTTGTTCTGGTCGTCACGGCTGGTGGCACAATCTTCTATGCATCCTCCACCATCCAGGACTACCTGGGCTTTCACCAGGTAAAGGCTCTTTTAACCTCTCTACAACTGGGCTTTCACCAAGTAATGGGCCTCTTTTTTAGCTTTCTATAAATGTAGTCTGGCTGACACCAGCTCTCAAAGTCTTCCTGAGACTGGAATGGCTGCTTTGATGTGTCGGCACGAAGCATCAATAATGGAAGGGTTGTGCCCTCAGACTTCAAGGCGGCACCATACGCTGGTTGGATATCCTCATTTCAAATTGAATGAATCGTGATCTATTATTATTATTTTTTTCATAGGACCGCCCTTCAGCTTCCAGCCAGCCCTTCCGGGATAAGCAGAAACACACTGTAGCTAGCACAAACCCTCGGAGTTTGGACATTGTTTGCCACTAACATGATGAATAGGGTGCATTAAACATCACACACATTTTCCAAACGTTATAAAAACCCTTCTACACTAAAACGGGTGACATATTAGAGAACTGCAACTTGTTAAACGTTACGATCTTGTGGCTAGCAAGCAGCAACTAACGTTAGCTAGCATAGCTAATGTTAGCTAGCATTGCTCAGCCCATAGAAACCCAGACAGCTAATAACTTTAGCTTGCTGACTATCAACTCGAATTCGGCCAGCTAATCAAATGTATGTTTTATTTCAAATTGAACTAATTCGCTAATTATAGGCTGAACATTTCCTTAACCCACTAAAGTTATTCATTTTCCTTCTTGGATGTCCTCGATTTACATAGTAGGGCAATGTGAATCTTACATGCATTCTATCTAGCTAGCTTACTACTACTGTACGACCCATGTTCAGTTCTGGCAAGTTTCCTCCCTGCCTCCTAATTTTGCATGAACATGAACGACCCTAAACATGAATAGATTACAAAGATCAGACTACAGCAAGTATGACCAACAAAACCAAAAGAGAGATGAGTCCTCTTTCATCAAGTCAGCCTAGAATGTCTAATGTAACAATTACTACTGTAAAAATGAGTGCATGTACAACATTTACTACTGTAAAAACCAAACGGAGTGCATGTACAACATTCACTTTATTTGACAGGATGAAATAAGGCATGAACCAAACATGGAATGGATTTGAAATGTGAAGGTGTAAACTCAGTGAAAATGTAGAGTGAAGGTGTATTTAATTCCTCTCTGTACTCTGGTACAGTGGAACAATTCTTGTTCAGGCTGATTCTGGGGGAAACACATACACACAGAGATCAACTGCAATTGGACCATAGAACAAATATGGCTCAGCTTGCTTTATGCAGGGTGCATCGTCTAGTATGCACCTGTAATTAAAAAGTTATTCACACCTTATATGTCATCACTTTGTTGATAGGTTCATTTCAGTCAATCATTTGGAATGAAAAGGTCTAGGTAGCCTAGCCAGCCAGTGCATTTGTGGCACACCTCATATGTCAGTTCTGACTGTGATAAAAAGTAGGCTATAGATTCTTAATTTCCATCCTCATTCAAAATAAATAGTTATTGAAGCACATTTGATTACTATGCTAGTAGTTCTTGCATTAAACAATGTTATGTATGGAGTTTCCATAGTTTAATCCAGTAAAAGTACTTTCTGTAATGCCTCTGTCGTGGAAATTCTACACAGGGTCACCCAAAGTCTATCTTAAATTAATCATTCTTTATTATCAGCACTGGAGAGGTTCCAACCAACTCAATGCATCAAGTACACATGCCGATCAGGAGCTCTTCCGGGACAGTCCCGTTAGTTCTTTTATATACTGCAGACAAGTTATATTTGCATGATTTAGCTTATTCATAATGAATTAATCATTAACGTTTGCTTCATTCATGTGACCAACCAATACCTCATGAGGCTTCTTCTCTCTTCTTCTCTCTAGGCTGAGACTTTGAAACTGAGATATCGGGGCGAACTGCCAAATTGCAGATTTGTAGATACTGATATTGAGGATTTGTTCAATCAGTCACTAGCATGAACACAGAAATTGGTTATTAGAAAAGCACAAACATAAAATGCTCCATCACATTCCCTCTTACCAGTCAATCTGTGATAATTATCATTATATTTTAAGGTAAACATTAGCTTCTATCAAATGTTAAGGTAAGCATAGCTTCTATCAAAAGTTACCATACTTTTGTTAAAGTAAGGGAAATCCACACATAAAACCAGACACTTCATCATTTAAAACCTTTCATTCTGGGTTATACAATCTAATTAGTATGGTAATACTATCATCATAATAAAGGTTATACTTCTATTAACGGGAGTGAATTTATATAAAATACACACAGATACACAGCATGTTAAATAACACAATTAGGCAAACGAAGAAAAACATCCGCTGCAGCCCATTTGATAATTTGGGATCCCCAACTTCCAAACAGGGATTCCAACCAAGCTGCAGGCGTTCACTCTGTGCAGAATTATTCTTAGCAACAGTGGCAGTCATATTAGAAGAGTGATCTGGGACAAAAGTACAACATTCATCGCCAATGAAAGTGCCCCCTTTACCTGCCCAAAGATAGTCAAAAGCCTCTCTGTTTTGCAGAGCCAATTTACACAATTCTTTTAGCATCTATGTTTCTAGAGATCTCCAGAATTTGGTCTAGGGCACATGCATATTGAATTTCACAGGGAAGAGAGAGCACACATGTTATAACAGTTTCACACCACCCTTGATTTGAATGAGATTAGGGAAAGATTATCACAAACTACAATCTAGTGGCTCTCATCACATTTTCTGGGCATAGCTTTGTCTCTAGAAGCCTTTCCAAATCATAATTAGAACTATTGATAAATTATCCAGCACAAATTTACAATGACAGTGCCCCCATTGTGTTTCACTTTGGTTCTCTCACTCAAATTTGAAGACCCTCAATTCAGCACACACCTATACAGGCAGAATTTACATTGACACAGTATATTCATCTTATATTTCTAGCATTAACTTTTTTCATCACAGCCTTCATTTGTGGTAATGACAGATTATCTCAATGCATTTATAGTCTAAAGTACTAAACATTTGCTGTGTGCAGACCTCCACAATTAACCTGATACCCCAAATAAACAATTTAGGATAACCCTAAATTAATTACGGGCACGGTTGACTACCCCCCCCCCCCCCCTCCCTCTCGGCACTCATTCTTGTGGCGTTTCAGTTTGTCCTCCCAATGGCACATGTTCAAAATTGATGGCCCTTGATAATGTCCCGATTTCTCTCACCTGAGCCGCCACTGTTCATTCCAGTCCATTATGTCTTGTTGGATGCTGTGTACAGGTTGCTGGCTCGGACTCAGGTTTCAGGTGGTGAAGGACCATAGTGAACGCCATTGTCGCCATTACTTCAGCCGGTTAGTGGGGGTGAGATTCACTTTGTTCTCGGCCGATTTATACCTTCTATGCATCTAGATACCATCTGTGGTCACCTTCACCATAACATCGAGAGAGGACAGACCAGAACAACAGTTTAGTTTAGAGCATATCTGATTCCGGAAATCCAGACAAATTATTCACTGTTTGACAAATTATTACTACTACCAATATTCTTACATCTTTTATTTTTTATCTCACCTTCATTTAACCAGGTAGGCCAGTTAAGAACAAGTTCTCATTTACAACTGCGACCTGGCCACGATAAAGCAAAGCAGTGCGACAAAAACAACACAGTTACACATGGGATAAACAAATGTACAGTCAATAACACAGTAGAAAAATCTGTATACATTGTGTGCAGATGAAGTAAGCATGTAAGGCAATAAATAGGCCAATAGTGGCAAAGAAATTACAATTTAGTAATTTACACTGGAGTGATATGTGCAGATGAGGATGTGCAAGTAGAAATATAAATGTCTAAGACACATGTCAAAGAGAATAACCACACACAGTTGTTATTCTTATTCTACCCCCCCCCCCCCCCCCCCCCAAATTGGCTTATACTCCCCTATCATCTTGGCGATCTCACTGCAGAGTTACAGGGTCAGGCGATCAGAGTGCTAATCCTTAGGGAGAAATCCCCACCATCTAGCAGGCCCAATCTGGTGAGATTTGTATTGAAACAAGACAAAGACAAACACAACAACAGAAATACACTTCTTCATATAAAACTAGAGGTGGGGGAAAACTTCAATCCATTTGGAGTAACTGTCAACCATTACCAACATGTTTTATTTCTTCTTTCATTTTTACAGGCATTCATGTGAAAATAAATGATTAGCATATTTACCAAAGGACCCCAGGGGACTGGTAATTCCCCCTTTGGACACATGACTCACATCATGATTCATGCACCCCCCCCCCCCCCCCAAAAATAAATGACAACACTGCCTGTTAAATACAAATAAAATTATAATTACAACCTTGATAACTCCACAAATAAATAATTGTATCCCATAAGGTAATGGTCAAATAGACTATAGAAAGGTGTCCCTCATTCAGGGGCAGTTCTCTCTCTCGCTCTCTCGCTCTCTCGCGCACTCTCGCGCTCTCGCTCTTTCTCCCGCTCTCGCTCTTTTCTCTCGTTCTGAATCTCACACAGGAATGTGTTCCTAATTCTCTATTGTTTACGTAGCCCATTTCAATCTCAACCAATGTCTCTAGTCTTTCTAATGAGGGTGATCAGGCCTCACCAGAAAGTCAGAACAGAAGTCAGAGGTCATTCAACCCCATTTAAGTGAGTGTTTCTTTCCCTGTACCTCAGACATTACTTCAAGATATTTCAATGATTTTGTGTATCAGGTTTGCAATGGGTTTTACATTTCTTTATCAAGAGAATGTACATGTGTACAACCAGAACTCTGATGATAGATACTTCAGGTGTCTTCTTTAAGGTGCATCCTTTCTAACCTGTGAAAAACCCACCAAAAATTAAAAAGACCCCACACAATAAATCACCACTAACAAATATTCAATAACAGGTAAAAACAAACATTGGCCAGGCATTTACTTCATTTGGGGCTCCTTTAACAGCCGGATTCGTGTACCTTTTATACTAACTTTACAAGGCGCCTGCCTCAGAATGCATTTCGAAGGGAGAGACACAGAATCATTGGTAAACATGTCAACTTGTCCTGGAACAAAGAAAATAAACATGTAATTAGTTTTCACTGTTAGATTTTTATCAGTCCTAAAAATTCTTAATCGTTAATCGAGTTTACTGCATCTTAGGCAGGAAGTCTTGATAAAAGCATGCGTTTACAGAATTATACTTGGGACACATCAGATGATACAGTGTCCCGTAAAGCTGAATAGGCACCTAAAGTAAACAATCCTAGAGCCCATCTCTTGTAATCTTAGTCTTTTTGACCTGTTGCATTGACATAATTCTGTCCTAACTGTCCCTGGGACATAAACTAGTCAAAATATGAAACCTGTTGTTGAACAAATCTGCTAGGACCTTCAAAGAGTTGGTGCTGGCTTATCAGCTGAATATTTGTTACTAAAAACATTTACTTGAATCACCTTCAATTTTGGACACAGTTCCACGCAATGGAAACATATTATTGGTTTAGATGACATTACCTTACTTAAATAATTTGCGCTACCCAAACTATACAATTGAGTAATAATAATTGAACTTGTCAAAAATGTGTTTTATTCACACCTCTGTCCCACTGTGTCCCCACTGTGTCCCTTATAGCCTGTTTGAGTTCATTTAGTACTGGCTGCTCTCTATTGTTCCACAGGAAACTTGGCCTCTAATTTAATATCAGTCCCAATGCACAATCCATCTGTTCATCATGTGACCTTATATTGAAACATTTACTCTTCAAATTACTACGATATTGCGTTATTAGAGTGCTATCTGAAAGCCACATATTACCATTCACTTTCTTACTTTCACTAACCTCCATATCTGTTTCCCTCAACTAGGACTTCACACTTATTAAATGTCTATTTTAAGATGAACTTGTAATGCGCTGTAGATGGCGCGCTCTATCCATGATAAGTCTCTACCTAGCAAGTTAAACTCAAGTAACCAATTATACTTTCATACATTTGTTACTTTATCAATTCTAGTAACCAATTATACTATGAATTTCTCTGTTGTACACCACTTACGTACGTCTACGTTTGGCTGTGCAAGTTGTATATAATTATTATTATTTTTCTCCATTGTTACTATCAAATCTCTAGTAACCCAGTATACTTTTCTTCGCAAATTTCTCCTTTAGACTAGTGTTCTATTCATACATGGGTTTAGATATTGACACTACCGTAATTTCCGGACTATAAGCCGCTACTTTTTCCCACGCTTTGAACCTTGCGGCTTATACAATGACGCGGCTAATTTATGGATTTTTCCCGTTTTCACAAGATTCATGCCGCCAAAAAACTGAGCACCGTCACATAATGTGACGTAAATCGAGCGCGCTCAAACTTCCCATAATTCTGATTACGGTAGTCATTTTGTCACCCTCATCATGGCAAAGACACAGAGGAATTGTCACGTTCCTGACCTGTTTTTCCTTTTTCTTGTATTTATTTGGTTGGTCAGGGCGTGAGTTGGGGTGGGTTGTCCATGTGTTATTTTTCTATGTCGGGTTGTTTGTGTTTGGCCGGGTATGATTCTCAATCAGAGGCAGCTGTAAATCGTTGTCCCTGATTGAGAATCATACTTTTTGTATCTCGTGTCTGTATTCGTGCCCACGGGACTGTTTGTCGGGTCGTTTCTCTTTTGTCATTTTGTTTCGTTAGTGTTCCGTTTATTTGGTTAATAAATAATCATGGACACAAACCACTCCACATATTGGTCTGATCCTTCTCGCCTCTCTTCCTCGTCCGAGGAGGAGGATTACGCCGACCGTTACAGAAATGCATATGATGCAGTTTTCAAGTTGAAGGCGATCGATCTGGCTGTTGGAAAAGGAAATAGAGCTGCTGCACGGGAGCTTGGCCTTAATGAGCCGATGATAAGACGTTGGAAACAGCAGCGTGAGAAACTGACTTAGTGCAAAAAGACAAGAAAAGCTTTCAGAGGAAAGAAAAGCAGATGGCCCGAACTAGAAAATGAGGCTTGGATGACAAGTGGGGAGAAATCCTTCACTAAAACGGGCCGCATGCGAAGAGCAACTTATGGTCAAGTCTGCCAGTGGGTCCTGACAGCGTGGAGCGTTGTCAAAAAAAAAAAAAAAAAATCCACTATCAACGGGTTTTGAAAGGCTGGACTGCTGCGTATTGAAGAGGGC
This sequence comes from Salvelinus fontinalis, assembly GCF_029448725.1. Taxonomy (NCBI): domain Eukaryota; kingdom Metazoa; phylum Chordata; class Actinopteri; order Salmoniformes; family Salmonidae; genus Salvelinus; species Salvelinus fontinalis. The sequence continues at coordinate 72,233 of NW_026601052.1, forward strand.
AGCATGAGCTCAGCGGGGAATTTGCCTCCGGATGAAAGTGACAAGAGCAACAATGAAAACGATCCAACATCGGATGAAGCAATTCTGAGGCTATTCAACTCCGACACCAAAGGAGATGACTTCAGTGGTTTCAGTGCACAGGAGGAAGATAGTGACCAAGGACTTTCTTGGTAGGCTACTGTTTACTGCTATTTTTTTTTATTTTTGTTACAAGCCGTGTTTCGTTAAAGCCTATTTATTTTTGTTACAAGCCGTGTTTCGTTTAAAGGCCTATTTATTTTTATTACAAGCCGTGTTTCGTTTAAAGGCCTATTTATTTTTGTTACAAGCCGTTTTTCCTTTAAAGGCTGTGTAAAGTTAATTTGTTTCAATGTACCGGTAGGCACCTGCGGCTTATAGACATGTGCGGCTTATTTATGTACAAAATACATATTTTTTTTAAATTTAGTGGGTGCGGCTTATATTCAGGTGCGCTTAATAGTCCAGCAATTACGGTAGTTCTATTTAACAGCATATTCGGGAATAGTACTTTCCCCTTTCATATCTCTCACATACACAGGTTCCCTGTATAACGTTACAGATCATAAATGCCTACAGACATCCATACCACTCATGTGCATCAATGCCTACAATAATACCTTGTGCTATTATCAGTGGTTCTCAGACCATGTAGACTATCGTTACACACGAGTAGTGGCTGCAGACACATGTAGACACTTCATAGTCATTAACCATATGTAACTTCAACGGTTTCAGTGGTTCTCTGACCACGTAGACACCTCCTTTATAAATGCCTACAGACAATTGTCACTGAGGCCTCTCTGGCCTCACTCTAGCCTTTACCTAAGACTAGCTTGCCAATACTTCCTATACATGTATAATAACTGTAGATAACGTTATAGATCGAAAAACTCAGCTCACAGAACAGGTTAGGGGTATCCATTCAGACATGTACTCAGTAATCTCCCATATTACCTCTTTCACACCGGAGCCAGTCCCCTGACAGCTCTCATTCACTCAGCACTTAATAGTAATAATATCTCTTATTATTCTCAATTTCAAACTCTTATCCAAATTTCATTCAGCTTAATATCCAAATGTCTATTTTCTTATTGTCCAAATTTCAATCAGCTTGACGTCCATATTTCAATCAGCTTGACGTCCATATTTCAATCAGCTTGACGTCCATATTTCAATCAGCTTGACGTCCATATTTCAATCAGCTTGACGTCCATATTTCAATCAGCTTGACGTCCATATTTCAATCAGCTTGACGTCCATATTTCAATCAGCTTGACGTCCATATTTCAATCAGCTTGACGTCCATATTTCAATCAGCTTGACGTCCATATTTCAATCAGCTTGACGTCCATATTTCAATCAGCTTGATGTCCATATTTCAATCAGCTTAACACATCCTTTCCACACTTCCACAACTCTCACATCCACATTCACTTCGTACTATTTCCAAACACACTCGGTAATCTCTAAGACTAGCTCTATCTTTCTTCAGTCATGTGAATCACTGCCATGGTTCCTCTATAGTCTCTACTGTCCCCAAAGTCTCTACAGCATCTATAGTCCCTGAGCATCTCAGTCCCTATAGCATCCATAGTATCTATAAACCCATCCATACTATTAATAGTTTATATAGTCATAAATGCTATGGTCTCTATAGACTCGTCTCTCTGCATGCATATAGAATAACACACACACATCCACACATTCACTCAGTACATATTATCCACATTTCAATCAGCTGAATAGCCAAATGTAAATCCTGTTGTTATCCCAATTTCAAATAGCTTAATACTATCCACACTCACACAACTTTCACATCCACATTCACTACAATCACACAACTCACATCCACATTCACTTCGTGCTATTACTTAACTAGTGGTACCCTACATTTTTATTTTTAGTATTACATTAGTATTGAATACTGCATTGTTGGGGTTAGGGCTTGCACGAAAGGCATTTCACTGTACTTGTGCATGTGACTTTAACTTGAAACATTAGTCTATTTTATAGGGTTAAAACATCTGACTAATGCGTAAGCATTGCTTATTTACTAGTGTCCATATCATTATTTGTGTTACCTAACGGTTTGCGTGTGAATTTTACCGGTCACACCTGACAAAGTTGATTGCTCTGGTATTTCCTCAACATGAACGAAAGCCAGGACCTAAACAGATACCAAGTCTAATAAGTCCGTTTGGGTATCGGAACTAAACCCAGGTTGAATCTAAGGCCCAGTACAGAGCATGTTTGCAGAGTACAAGTCAGGACTAAGATCCATGAGATAAGTGATGGGAAGAGGAAGGATGTATTGTCTAGCAACAATAATGTCCATATTTGCATTGTTTTCTATTAGTTTACTAGACTTGTATTTTGATGATGGTGGATGTTTTTGCTCCACAGTCAGACGTCGTCCATCAGAGTGTTTATGACATCATTCATATGGAGGACCGAGCAGAGTTACAGAGACAGCTTCACTGGGCCCTCAACCCCCCTCTCACTACTGACACTGGACAGCTGGTCTCAGGTAATCTCCAACCCCCCTCTCACCCCTCACACTGGACAGCTGGTCTCAGGTAACCTCCAACCCCACCCTCACACTGGACAGCTGGTCTCAGGTAACCTCCAACCCCACCCTCACACTGGACAGCTGGTCTCAGGTAACCTCCAACCCCCCTCTCACCCCTCACACTGGACAGCTGGTCTCAGGTAACCTCCAACCCCCCTCTCACCCCTCACACTGGACAGCTGGTCTCAGGTAACCTCCAACCCCACCCTCACACTGGACAGCTGGTCTCAGGTAACCTCCAACCCCACCCTCACACTGGACAGCTGGTCTCAGGTAACCTCCAACCCCACCCTCACACTGTACAGCTGTCCTCAGGTAACCTCCAACCCCACCCTCACACTGGACAGCTGGTCTCAGGTAACCTCCAACACCACCCTCATCCCTGACACTGGACAGCTGGTCTCAGGTAACCTCCAACCCCACCCTCACACTGGACAGCTGGTCTCAGGTAACCTCCAACCCCACCCTCACACTGGACAGCTGTCCTCAGGTAACCCGAGGTTGGAGGTTACCTGAGGACAGCTGTCCAGTGTGAGGGTGGGGTTGGAGGTTGACTGCTCACACTGGACAGCTGGTCTCAGGTAACCTCCAACCCCACCCTCATCCCTGACACTGGACAGCTGGTCTCAGGTAACCTCCAACCCCACCCTCCTCCCTGACACTGGACAGCTGGTCTCAGGTAACCTCCAACCCCACCCTGACACCGGACAGCTGGTCTCAGGTAACCTCCAACCCCACCCTCACACTGGACAGCTGGTCTCAGGTAAAGCTGAGTTTTTCACCACAGACAGCCGACACACAACTTGTACCAGCACGTCTGTTTCTTATAGACTATCACTCTCCAATCCACACTATCTAACCTGTCTTGCCCCAGATCTTATATTAATTGAGCTCCCCCTGCGTTGGCAGGTTCCTTCATTATACACTGCTCAAAACAATTGCAAGGTGTGAAGTGTGATTGACTTGGAGTTACATTGTGTTGTTTAAGTGTTCCCTTTATTTTTTTGAGCAGTGTATATATTAGTCCTAGGGTGTCTGCTACCTAATGTTCTAATATGACATTAAGTCCAGCAGCTCCATGTATGCTGGTGAAGCACAGGGAAACATGGTATCTACTAGGAAGTGAAGAGAGCCACAGAAGGAAATAACCACTTGTGAAAAGTAAACCTCCTTGAATGTACAGTATCTCTGCTGTGTCAGCCAGGAATGTAGGCCTAGATGTTCTAGTCCAGTGGTCACCATCTGGTCTATTGCAGTCGACTGGTCCATCTGGTCTATTGCAGTCGACTGGTCCATCTGGTCTATTGCAGTCGACTGGTCCATCTGATCTATTGCAGTCGACTGGTCCATCTGATCTATTGCAGTCGACTGGTCCATCTGATCTATTGCAGTCGACTGGTCCATCTGATCTATTGCAGTCGACTGGTCCATCTGGTCTATTGCAGTCGACTGGTCCATCTGGTCTATTGCAGTCGACTGGTCCATCTGGTCTATTGCAGTCGACTGGTCCATCTGGTCTATTGCAGTCGACTGGTCCATCTGGTCTATTGCAGTCGACTGGTCCATCCAAGGCTTTCCTCGTAGATCGCCAAACATTTCTGTAAAATAAAGCCTTGTGTTCCTATTTTTGTATTACTTTTGCAACGTTTGTTTTAGGTGCACTTGATTCAGCTGTCCTGCACGCCAGGTAGTTGAAGTGTTCCCATTTTGTCCAATTTCATGTGTCTGAAGGTACAAACTCCGCCTACCTGGCAGATCCGGATAGCAAATCAAGTGCACCTATAGGTCTGCCGCTGGCCAATGAGATATCTCAGATCACTGTGTCACAGCTTCCACGAGCCCACAGTGAAGTTGATAGTCGACTACTGTGAGATTTCAAAACTACTGTGAGAAACAAAATCATGACTAGAGAGACTGTCAACAAATATAGTAAACAGCTGCTGTTTTTATGAGTGAGTTCATGTTTAAGATTTTATTCAGCACTGTCAACACTTTTTTTCAACACTTTTATAAAGTCATAAAACACCCTCTAGCTATCCACTCGGCTTGTCTTTCTAAAATCGAGGAGTATTTCACGTTCTCTGGTCACATTCCATGGGGAGACACATATTTTTTGTACGGGTCCTTTGCCCTACTCGTGTAACACGAACTCTATTACACTGATCATAGTGAACCGCCAGCTCTCTACCAGTCCTCTACCTTTGATATTATCCAGACAGTCTGTCACTGTATTCACTCTCCATATCGTAGTGTGGAGCAGTGTTTCACCTTGCATCCTGAGAGACCCTGTGAGCCAGGGGCGTTTTAGCACCTTGGACCAGTAGTGGCAACTGGCTGGGGTGAGCCTGACCTAGGCCCAGCCCTGGATAAGATAAACTCTACGTTTGGGAGTATTACCTAGCATTCTGTCTTTCCTCAGTAGGAAATGGCTAATGACATGTGGCATAACATTCTGGTTTGTAGTGTGGGGACTAGACATAAGGTTTGCAGCTCTGGGTGAGGTTTGCAGCTCTGGGTGAGGTTTGCAGCTCTGGGTGAGGTTTGCAGCTCTGGGTGAGGTTTGCTGCTAAGAGTTAGTCTACTATATGAAGACACTATTTTCTCTAGACATCCTGTAATTCACTATTATAGCTATAGTATGCTGTATGTGTAATTTTATGACCCCCCCTCCCACCTCTCTGGCCTTTGAAGATTCAGCCTCGCCACAGGCTGTCACAGTCTACAAGCCAGAGGCACTTCCACCAGAGAATTCCACCTTCCTGGAACGCAACTTTGTCTGCAGGTTAAGATGTCTCCTGGACAACTCCACTGGCTTCCTAGTAAGTTCCTGGAGGAAATCTCTGCAATTACTGGAAAATCTAGGGAATTTTAGGAAAAGATTTTTCAACCCTAATCATTTAAAATAATTATTTAAAAAGATTACTTGTGAACAGTGTACTAGAGCGCAATGGAAATCAACTCTCATCTCCCGCTGAAACTCTTGAGATTGTAATTGTGTTATGACAGCCACTGAAGTCACTTTCTTTGAGGATGAGTGGCGTGTCAGGAAGGGGTTAAATATGCGTTGCCCTGAAGTGGGGGAATCAGTGTGAGGCTTCTCCAATTCCCCTTTGAGTTCAGGGAAGGGTATGGCCAACGACTGCTTATCCAGACCAGGAAATTATCCTACAAATAGCGTTTGCAGTCAAGCTTTGAGAACACAAAAATATTCTAAATTTTTTAAAATATTTTTTGCATTTCTCTACAGTTTTGTGAATGTCAAGTTATAATCACTGAATAATTAGATTTAACTGGAATTGGAAATTGTTTTCTTATTACATAAACTCAATATTATAGCTTAAATTAAATTGTCTTTGCCCATTTGATCAATGACCATTTGGTGTTTTAACTAGGGTAGTTAAAACATTTACTAGATTTTCCATAAAATCTAACAACATTTTCAATCTAGTTAGATTTTATGGACATTTTCCTAGAAGTCTATTTGAAAATCTAATTTGATTTCATTTACATTTTCTAGATTTTCTTAGAATATAGATGGTGTTTGAGTTTTTCTGAGTGGGCTGATTGTTACAGAGCTGAATAAATCCTCTGTCACAAGTCACTCTTACTGATTTCTCAAATCTAATATGGGAAATGAAGTGGAGAACTATGCCTTTGTCCTCTGGCTAGCCTCAATTCTCCCTCTGAACTTTTCAACTCTGTTGGATGACCTGAGCACAAATCAAATCTGTGTCAAATTCTGTTCAGTTAGGGAAACAGATAAAAAATAAATAATAATTAAATCAGAAAGACCCATTGAGTTCTTATTTCAGTCTTTTGTTACTTAGATTTACACGTTTTAGAAAGTAAACTTTCACTTACATACCTTATTAAAGGAACATTAAAAAGAAAATTCAACTTCATATTCATCGTCTCCAGCACCACCCCAACATCAATATATGTGAAAATGGCATGTTTAAATGTTCTATACTAAAAAAAAAGTGAGGAAGATGTGTTTCCAATGACAACCAATTCATAGACAATTAGGAGGCAATTAGTAGGTAATGCCTCCTCATAATTGGTTAAAATCACATGATGTGCACCGATGATGTCATTGGAAACGCTTATCTTTCACCATATTTTTTACTACAGAACATAGTGACACGCCATTTTCACATTTGTCGATGATGAATAGGAAGTTGAACATTTGTGAAATTTCCCTTTAAGGTGCTACCAGTTGCATGGAGAAGTGTACTCAATAAAAAGAGCTCCAGCTCATTGATAATCTTGACGCTTCTTCCAACAGCTTAATGGGATCTTATTTAACCAATGTTCCTGTCTGAATCGACCGTCATCAGGATGGAATAGGGGGCCATTTGGGACACAGCCCTGACTATGTTTAATGGCTATTCTGCGTTCTCCAGGCCCTGAACATCCAGGGGCGTCTAAAGTTCCTCCATGGCCAGAGCGAGAGGACCAAGCAGGGCAAGGCCATCCCGCCTCAGCTGGCACTGTTCGCCCTGGCCTCGCCCTTGCAGCCCCCCACCATCCTGGAGATCCGCACCAAGAACTTAATCTTCAAGACCAAGCACAAGCTGGACTTCACCCCCATTGCCTGCGACGCCAAGTGAGTGACGATAACAGTAGTGGGCCTGTCTAGTGGGGCTTACTGCTGCTAAGCACCTTCAATACATAGGGAAGATGACCACTTCACTACAATATTTTACATTGAATTCAAAGCTTGCCGTCTGAATGGTAAATCATTTTATTGTTCACCTGCCCGGGTACTGGAGTTGTGAACAAGCTATTTAGCTAAATCTAGTACAGTGCATGTTTTAATTGTATGTGGTCCCTGTCAAATAAACCTAATAATTCAAATCATTTATACATTTTAAGAGGAACCATCTGCGCAATCTCATCATATTTGAGATTATAAACTGGGTGGTTCGAGCCCTGAATGCTGATTGGCTGACAGCCGTGGTATATCAGACCGTATACCACGGGTATGACAAAACATATATTTTTAATGCTGTAATTGCATTGGTAACCACTTTATAATAGCAATAAGGCACAAGAGGGTGTGGTATATGGCCAATATACCACGCCTAAGGGCTGTATCCAGGCACTCCGCTTTGCGTCGTGCATAAGAACAGCCCTTAGACGTGGTATATTGGCCATATACCACACCCTCTTGTGCCTTATTGATTAATTATGCTTTTAGATCACAAGTGTGATCTATTCAGAAGTAGGGAAGAGACATGTTTTCAATGTGCTTTCTGTGTTGTTTTTCCTGTCCTCTTGTACAGAGGGAAGATGGTGCTGGGTTACACTGAGGCTGAGCTGTGCAACCACGGCTCAGGATACCAGTTCGTCCATGCTGCTGACATGCTGCACTGTGCTGAGAACCACATGAGGAGTAAGACTGCTCTCCTGCTGCACACAGTCCTATCATGTAGTGTAGTTCATGGAGACTGACAGACTGAGATCAAAAACGTGCGGGTCACATTGCATAGTGTACTGCATGTTGAGTTGCACATTCTACATGTTGAGTAGTTCATTCTACAGCCAGTGTCCTGAGGGGACTTTCTGAACAGATTCATTCCTACATCTTCTAAAAAATTAATGGTGTTTTAAGATGAGATGATAAAACAAGACCGCACTTTATTAATCCCTGAAGGCAATTTTGATTTGATTTAATTTCTATTTGATTTAGTGACTTTTAGTGACAAGCAGAGGTGTGAACGTTTAAACATTCAAACTTTTCTACAAAGTTGGGATCCTTAATTTTATGAAAAATCCTTGTTTTTTTGTTGCTAAAATCACAGTGCAGTTCATGTTAATTTCCGTGTTATAGCCTAACTAGACGGTAGGCTATAAATGCCTGTGGAAAGTTGTGTAATTTTAAATAAAACTTTAGGCTACTTTGGTGAATTTGCGAAACATGCAAGACAAGACATAATTTTTGCCTGCCTCCTCCTCTCCCCCTCGCGCTGGCTCGCCTGCTCTTTATTAATGATGCGAGTGTGTGTTCAGTCTTCGGTCTGTTGTGTGTAGAATATCCTAGACTATTCATTGGTGATAGGTAGGGATGGGTGATATGGCCAAAATATCATATCAGTGTTTTTTTTTTTAAATTGTACATTATGACGATATTTTATGTTTTTGAATAATAAAAGTTCACAATTTTCTTTGAGTAGTGTGACCCTAGGGTGGCAACACATCTATTCTAAGTGATTTCAATGGGTCTTTCTCCATTCTGATTGTTGTATATGTAACAGTATAACTTTAAACTGTCCCCTCGCCCCGACACGGGCGCGAACCAGGGACCTTCTGCACACATCAACAACTGACACCCACGAAGCGTCGTTACCCATCGCTCCACAAAAGCCGCGGCCCTTGCAGAGCAAGGTGAAACCCTACTTCAGGTCTCAGAGCAAGTGACGTAACTGATCGAAACGCTAACTAGCTAGCCATTTCACATCCGTTACACTCACCCCCCTTTCAACCTCCTCCTTTTCCGCAGCAACCAGTGATCCGGGTCAACAGCATCAATGTAACAGTATAACTTTACGTCGTCCCCTCGCCCCGACACGGGCGCGAACCAGGGAACCTCTGCACACATCAACAACGGTTGCCCACGAAGCATCGTTACCCATCGCTCCACAAAGGCCGCGGCCCTTGCAGAGCAAGGTGAAACCCTACTTCAGGTCTCAGAGCAAGTGACGTAACTGATCGAAACGCTAACTAGCTAGCCATTTCACATCCGTTACATATACTATTCAACTTAAACCAAAAAAAAGAGTGAACTGTTGGAATCATGGAAATAGAATGATTATTCTAATTCTAAATTGGAATTCTGTGTTTGACATGACAACGAATTAAAATGCCAGGGAGGAACTGTTGATAAGTGTTTCCTAGGGGACCCTGTAATCTTTGGCTACATTGAATGTTCTCTCTTAGCTACTTCATATTCCTCTGATTTAGACAACATGCTGATTTAGGTCTACACCAGCACTGGTATTGTCAGGCTGTATAGCTAATTACGTTTGCTATGACTCAGTACATTTATTAGCTAGCTAGCGATTAGCATTAGCGGCTAACAGGATTTAGGCCCAAATTGCTAAAAAAAAATACAAAACTAGCTGTTTGCAGATGTAAGAAACACAAACCAATAGTGTAATTATAGAATGCGAGTGGATTTATAGTAAGAAGCAAAGTAAAAACGGCATCGTTGTCATCAACATTGTTACATGTGCTGCATTGCCCATGCAGCCTGGTTGAGGAACAACAAATGCTCTCCTTGGGTGCAGGCCTAGGTCTGTCTGGAAAGCAGCATGTAGGGAGTGGATAGAGATGACTCGGGTAGCGAAGTAAACTATAAAAATGGACGTTACACAAGGCGTACCACATTTAACAAACCAAACATTCAAATACCGTTATGGAAGGTAAAGTAAAAACCCAAACCGGTCCCTGCATCAATACCGGTATATCATCAAATACGCTATAGCGCCCAGCCCTAGAGATAGGCCCTGCTTTGCTGAAGTTACGAAACATTGCAAGCCAAGAAATGGCAAAATACAGCATTCCATTACGAGATACAGCTTTTGATTACCGATAGATAGGCCCAGTGCGTGTGATAGGCCTAGTGACTGTTTGCCTGGTGGCCGATCTGCCTATAATGTGCGCCTCTCCCTGGCCCTCGCTAGCTCTATGAAAGATGCCAGTGTTTGTGTTTTCAGTTTGGCAACTAATAATTCTCCTCCGTTCCAAAAATACTGAATCTTAGGTGTCCATTCTTAGCTCAATCTAATCTTAACACTCAGAAACGGGAGTCGACAGCGGGAGTCATCGTGTAAGGAGTCGGGGAATCTATTATTTTGGAGTCGACTCTCCACCACTACGTCATTGTTGTTAACTTTTGAAAAATGCCTGAGAAAGGCAAGCGACAGCAGAGAAGTCCCGTTAAATGAGAAGGAAATGGAAACTTTGCGAAGTGGAATTGAGGTACAGGAATTGTAGTACAGGTGCAACGCTTCACCATCTGAAAGGGATGCACTGTGAGACCCAAACCGTTGTTGGCAGCAGAGCAGCTGCATTGTGAATTCACATGAAACGTTATGAATTTTCTGTATCTTTTTTAAACAGAAGAATTGAATGTTTTACTATAAGCCACATCCCTAGTGATGTTTATGTGATGTTTATGTGTCCTATACACATTTCTGCTGTGTAACTTGGTTTATGTGTGTGTTTCCATGCCCAGTGATAAAGACCGGAGAGAGTGGGATGACAGTATTCAGGCTGCTGACCAAGCTGACAGGCTGGGTGTGGGTGCAGGCTAACGCCAGACTGGTCTATAAGAACGGACGGCCTGAGTGTATCATCGCATCCCAAAGAGTCCTCACGTACGTCTCGGCACGCACACACAACCTCATTGTTTAATGTCATTCCATTGGGGCGGCAAGTAGCCTAGTGGTTAAGAGCATTGGGCCAGTAACCAAAAGTTTGCTGGTTGGAATCCTCGAGCTGACTAGGTGAAAAAACTGTCAATGTGCCCTTGAGCAAAGCACTTAACCCTAATTTCTCCTGTAAGTCACTCTGGATAAGAGCGTCTGCTAAATGACTAAAATGTACTTATTTTTAGTGATGAAGAGGGAGAGGACAACCTAAGGAAGCGGAGCCTCCAGCTGCCTTTCAGTTACACCACTGGGGAGGCTCTTCTCTACAACACCAGCTTCTCCAAAACTCTGGTAACAGGGGACTCCTTAGCAGGCGACACCACCGGCCCTGCAGAAAATACCACCAACAACAACCAGGATGGAACCCTGGACCCTGACTCACTGCTGGGCTCTCTGTTGAAACAGGACACGTCTATCTACTGCTGCTCCCCTCAGACTCAGAACCAGCTCCCGCTCCAACTCCTGCTGAAACAGGACAAGTCCATCTACTTGTGCTGCTCCCCTCACACTCAGAACAAGCTCCAACTCCAGGAGGAGGTGGCAGGGCTTCCGCAGGAGGAGGTGGCAGGGCTTCCGCAGGAGGAGGTGGCAGGGCTTCCGCAGGAGGAGGTGGCAGGGCTTCCGCAGGAGGAGTGTGGGGGCATCTTCTCCAGCAGCTGGCAGGAGGGCAGCATCCTCTCTCTGTCAGAGAGTCCTCTTCAAGCAGGAGCCCTTGGGGGTGGGGGATGGCGGGG